>NW_027187378.1:40131641-40311853 GCF_028583685.1 Petaurus breviceps papuanus | reverse complement strand
CTTCCTTCCTTCCTTCCTTCCTTCCTTCCTCCCTTCCTCCCTTCCTCCCTTCCTCCCTTTCTCCCTTTCTCCCTTCCTCCCTTCCTTCCTTCTGTTAGGTAAGTTTGGAGAGGCTCATTGCCAAAAGGTTGAACACCAGGAGTTAAAATGTTTCTTTGGGAACTCATAAAAAAGACCAAACCACAAAACTGGTCTGGTTCAATAAGATAAAAGTTTGTTTTACTCTGGAGTTTTTCTACTTACAGGTCATATTGATAAGGGAGTTTTCCCACCGCCCTCTCCTTTATTTTAGTGGTTCCCTTTTTATCTTTCTCCCCTTTTCAGCTCCACCTGCCTTTTTCCATCTAGGCTGCATGACTGTTTTCATCCCAGGACTCTAGTACTATCTCCTGTCCTTACTTAGTTGATGGGAGTGTGCCTCAGGAACACCCCGTGCTGTTTTTATACTGGAACTTTGTAGCTGCCTCTTTGGATTCCTAACTCCTCTCTGAATCTTTATTCGTTCCTCTTCTCATTTCGGAAAACTTTGTATTCTGAGAAGACAACTTTTGAGAGGGGTGTGTGTGTGTGTGTGTGTGTGTGTGTGTGTGTGCACGCGTGCGTTTGGGGTTCTTTTGGGGGGGGTAGGGTTTGGCCCTAGGAGGAGTGTGTAGGAAAGATAGTGAGTGATGTATGAAGACAGACCAGACCCTTTTTTGGGGAGGAAGGGCAAGTTTTCAGATATTCCACTGTAATTAACCTGTCCTTATATAATAACAGTAGACACTTTGAGAATGTGATTAATAGTACTTGGGTGACCTTTGGAGGTCACCTGTGTTGTAAGAGCATATCTTGCACATTTCTTGTCTCAACAGGTTCCACAACCTAACTTGTAAGAGAAATGTATTATGACTTGAGCAGGAGGAATTTTACGAAAGGCATGATTGAGGACTTACAATGTACATATGTGCAAAGTGCATGTATGACTTACAATGAAGGTAGGTCAGTCATGTAGTAAAGAATGAAAGGACAAATAAAGATACAACCTGCTGGGAAATCCAAGATAGTAAAGCAAGAGCAGAACCTTGAGGAGAAAATAGATGAGAGTTACATAGAAGGAAGATTCATAGAGGAGGGGTTCTGGCCTGTATCTCTGGAGAATTCTTTCCCATAATGATGAAATCACAGAGCTATTGAAGCATGAAATTCTTCTTTCAACACATTATTTCCTTAAACAGTAAATAATTGAATTTTTACAGCATAAATCTAAACCGCCAGCTTTTTGTTTTTGAAAGATCTCTGATCTTATTCATTCTTTCCTATAAATCCTCCATACATGATCTACACAATCTCATGAAAGCCTTCCCCAAGAGAGACTAAAAAGGGGAAAGGGCACCAGACAAGAGCTCCGGGGACCTGGATGAGATCCAGCCAAGGAGAATGACTGAGAAGGAACACTTGTACAAACAGGAGGAGCACCAGGAGAGAACTATATTAAGAAGGCTCAGGGAGAAGAGAATGTCGGAGAGGAGGGGTTGGTTGGCAGTGGCAAGTGCTCCAAAGAGGTCATGAAAGATGAAGACTGGGTGAGGGCCGTGGAATTCAGCACTTAAGAGATAGTTGGTAACCTTGGAAAGAGCGGTTTCAGCTATGGTGAGCCTAGAAGCCAGGCTGTAAGAGGTTGAGAAATGAGTGGGAGATGAGGAACCCTGTGAAAAGGAGGAGAGATAAATGATGCTAGCTTGAAGGAATGGCAGGGTCAAGTGAACGGTTTTGAAAGATGGGGGAGTATTTGTAGCTTTCAGGCAAAGCATTCTGGGGAAATTTGTGATTTGGGTCACCCTGTATGTAGTGATTATACCTCTTAATCTGGTACCACTGATTAAACCCTCTCTAACTGCTCTTTGGCAGGGTAGGGCATTGGACTGGAATCAAAAAGACTCATCTTTATGAGTTCAAATCCAGTCTCAGTCACTTACTAGCTGTGTGACCCTAGGCAATTCACTTAACCTTGTTTGCCTCAGTTTCCTCATCTGTAAAATGAGCTGGAGAAGGAAATGGCAAACCACTCTAGAATATTTGCCAAGAAAATTCCAAATGGAGTCACAAAGAACCTGACACAACTGAAAAAAAAAAAGAAATTAATCTACAGCAGCAACAACAACAATAACACCTTTCCTTGTATCTACCAGTAAGCCCAGGACCCAGTGCATTCCTTTCAGTTCAGAGTGGCCGCCATCTTACCTGTACTTCCCTAGTTCCATGTCTCTAAATGGTCATGGATTCAGAGACTACTAAATGTGTGAGGGATTTTAGAGAAGATATACCCTAATCCCATCATTTTACATGAGAAACTGAAGCCTAGAGAGAATAAAGTTTTACTTTCCCCCTTGATTGTTTTTCATCAAAATACAATACAGTGTGGGTAGTGGCTGCCATGTGATAGAGTAGAAAAAGAACTGGGTTTGGAGTCAGATGTGCCTCTTTCAAATCTAAGATCTTTTTACTTATTACCTCTGTGACCTTGGGGAGTTCATATATCATTCCTGGGCCTGTTTTCTCATAATGTAAAATGAGGGGCAGCTAGGTGGTTCAGTGGATAGACTGCCAGGCCTAGAGTCAGAAAGATGAATCTTCCCAAGTTCAAATATGACCTCAGACAGTTACTGTGACCCTGGCAAGTCATTTAACCTTGTTTGCCTCAGTTTCCTCATCTGTAAAGTGAGCTGAAGGAAATGGCAAACTACTTAGGCGAAGTCAGGGAGGGATTATTCCTACTCTTCATTGGTTTGCCACCTTAACTTTCTCTTGCAACAGGAAACAAAAAACCAAAGTTCTCACTTTTTTTCCTCTTAATTTTTAATTCCATTTGAGAATGGGGCTATAAAAATAAATGGGATCCATCTAGCTTCCAGCAAAATTAATTTATATCTGTGGATGTCTTTGGAATTAGATCTCTTCTTATTAATGACCCTCTAGCCTCAGGGGAAAAAGTCATTTTAAGCCATTTTCTCACCTGTTGAGGAATCTCTGAATCTGAGTTTCTTGAGAGACTCCCAAGACCCCATCTTTAATAGCAGGGACATCCTTAAGAATCTAGTCTGTCCTTAAATAAGGATAGTAACAGCTCAAATTTATATAGTGCTTTAAGGTTTGCGAAATATGAACATAGTAAGGGTTTAATAAATGCTTGTTGCATGATTTCTTTTAAGGAAAGAAGGAAATAGCATTCATTAAGTGGGGGAAAGGGAAGAGAATAAGTATTTATATTGTGCTTAATATGTGCTAGGCACTATGGGAAGCAATTTACAAACATTATCTCAATAACCCTAGGAGGATGGGTGCTATTGTTATCCCTATTTTACAGTTGAGGAAACTGAGGCAGGTGGAAGGCAAATACTTTATCCAGTGTCTCACAGCTAGAATTATCTGAGGCCATATTTGAATTCAAGTCTTCCTGACTCTATACACCATACCACCTAGCTGCCCCCCTCTCCCTATTATTTCCTATTAATCCTGTACACAGCTTGTTTTGTATATATTTGTTTGCACATTGTCTCCCCATAGATTATAAGCTCCATAAGGGCAAGGATCATATATTTCCTCATTTTGTATCCCCACTGCTTAGCACAGTGCTTGGCTCATAATAGGTGCTTACAGGTGTTAATATTGAGTTGAATTGAAGCTGGGTATTTGAGATTTTGCCTCTTGGGTCCATTGTAATTCCCTCCTGTATTCCTTTTCTTTAACTTTTCAGTAGGAAAGGAGTGAGTTGGTGAAAAAGGGGGGAAAATCTTCCACATTGAAACAAGAAGGAAAACAGAGGGTCTCAGCTGTTCCTCCTCTGCCTCCTGGAATGGAGAGGATTTTATTTTTAACACTGCTTTCACTCAGGCCTGAAGCAGCTAACTAAAAGAGCCAGAAAGAAAGTGATGGAATGAGGCAGAAGCCTTATTAATTTTTTGTTAAGTGAGAGAAGTGTAAAACTGATGAGGCCCTAGAATACCATATTGATTCTACTGTGTAATTCAACACATTTGACCTAAGATGTTAGACCCTCTCCAAATGCTGTTTTGTTGTCATTGTTTGTTTTTAATGGGGGTGGGGAGTGGGGGAGGTGTCAAATTCCATCAGATCACCAATTTTATGGTATTTAGATTTTAGAACAAGAAGGGTCCCTGGAGTCATCTTGTTCAAAACTCCCATCTTATAGATCAGGAGAATGCTAATGATGATTTTCTGAATCCCAAGGTTAGTAGGGAAGGGTAAGGTCATCTAACATCTCTTTGGGGAATTGGGCTACTTCCTTGGCTAGGGGAGGGTGGGCACTGCCTGCATGTTTTCAGTAAGTTTGCCTGGCTCAGTTTACATTGTGAGCTTCCTCCTTTAAGAGTTGGATATCCTCAGGACTGATTCCTACCCTGCTATCCCAATTTAGGGCCTCTCTCCATGACCAGTCTTTCTAGCTTTGGGGGTCTGGACTAGGGGAACTGATTAGAGAATCTGAGGTTCTTAGGGTCTCTCGCTGACAGGGTTGAAGTGGAGAGTAAAAATGTTTTCATTTATTATTAGAGGTTATTTCATGAAGCAAGAGGCTGATGGAATGAGGGAAAGGCTTTATCCATTTAGACTTTCAACTTAATGGGAGATACATTATGGGCAATTGGCCATTTTGCTGTTGGACTACGTGATTGTGGGGAATTATTATTAATTCTGAGTGTGTGGGGTTGGAAACAAGTGAAGTTACTGGATATCTCTTGCCCAGAATCTGCTCCAACCTTACTCTGGTGGTCATGTAGACTTTGCTTAGAGACTTCCAGGGATGGGGAACACTCTCTCAAGGCAGCCCATTCCACTTATGTTGTTCAGTGGTGTCTGACTCTTTCTGACCCCATTTGAGGTTTTCTTGACAAAGATACTGGTGTAATTTCCTTCTCCAGCTCATTTAACAGATGAGGAAACTGAGGCAGACAGGTTAAGTGACTTGCACAGGGTCAAATAAGTATCTGCTAGTAAGTATCTGAGGCCAGATTTGAACTCAAGGTCTTCCTGACTCTAGGTCAGGTGCTCTATCCACTTTACTACCTACTTTCCACTCCATGCTTTTTCCTACTTCTACCTTTATACTTACACAAAGTCTAAATTTGCCCTCATAAATTTCCATCCACAGCTCCTGGTTTGCTTTCTTGCACCAAACAAAACCAGTCTAAGGCAGAGCAGTCCATTGAGCTCTGGACTTAAGAGTCAGGAAGACCAGAATTGGAATTTTGCCCCAGATACTACTAGCCGTGTGATCCTGGCAAGGTCACTTAACCTCTCTTACTCTCAGTTTTCTCATTTGTAAAACAGGGAACAATAATAATGCCTATTTTCAAGCTTGTTGTGGGCATCAAATTCGATTACACAGTGTGTCCCAAAAGTCTTAGTGCAGTTTAAAGCTTCAGCAGTTTAAAGTTTAAGACTGTTTAAAGATTAAAACTAAGCTGCTAAAGTTTAACTACACTAAGACTTTTGGGACACCCTGTGTGTATACACATGCAACAACAACATGTATATATCTGTGATGTTTAAAAAGTTCAAGAGACAGTTTCAGAGTAGTTCATCATTTTATTGATAATGCTAGCTTATTACCAATAGAAAGAATGGTCATTTGGCTCTCTTTCTTGGACCAAAGACAAATCATGGTGGTGGGCTCACCATTTATATGACCTTGGAAGAGCAGGTGTTTCTGAGGGTGACAATAAACTCTGATTGGTTAAAAAAAATTAATGAGAGAATGAATAGTATAATGAGAGGTGGGCTTATTCCAGTGAGGGGTTTGGGACACTTGACACTGAGCACCCAAATCTTGGTCAAAGGAATTTATCAATTTCCATGTCACCCTCTGACAAAAGGGAGAATCCATATTTTCTCAGACCTGAGTAAATACAATGAGCAAGAATCTACCCATTTGCCTAAGCTAAGAATTTCTTTACTGTCTTTGATTAGATCTTAGCTTTACTGGCTGGATAAGTCTTTCCCCATGATTTCTCACTGGTTGATTTGTGGAAAAGGAAGTAGAAAAGCAGAAAAACCTTGGTCCTAATTCAATAATTAGTTATTAAATACAAGAGAGAAATAATCACTCTCATATCTCTATATCTATGAATGTGCTATTATTACTATAGTAAACTGATAGTGATTAAAAGCCCTTCATAAACTAGCCCCTTCCTATCTTTCCAGTCATCTTACTCACCAACACATACTCTTTGATTCAGTGATGCTGACCTCCTGGCTGTTCCACAAGCAAAAGACTCCATTTCTCAGCTCCAGGCGTTTTCTCAGGTTGTCCTTCATGCTTAGAATACTCTCCCTGAGTACTGATTTCCCAGGTTTTCTTTAAGTTCCAACTAAAAGTCCACATTCTGGTTTATTTTTACATTTAAAAAAAATTAAGTTCCAAATTCTCTCCCTCCATCTTGCCATTCCCCCAGCCATTGATAAAGCAAGCAATATGATATCAATTATACATGTGAAATCATATAAAACATTTCCATATTAGTTAAATTGGAAAAAAATAAAGATCAAGAAACATAGAGTGAAAAAAATGTTTCAACTGCACCAGAGTTTGTCAGATCTCCTTCTGGAAGTGGGTAGCATTTTTCATCATGGGTCCTTTGGAATTGTCGTGGACAGTTGTCATGATTAGAATAGTTGTCTTTCAGGGTTGATCATTATTACAATATATCTCTTATTGTGTGCAGTGTTCTCCTGGTTCTACTCAGTTCCCTTTGAATCAATTTATCTTCCCAGATTTTTCTGAAGCCATCCTACTTGGTATTTCTTATAGCATAGTGGTATTCCATCACAATCATATATCACAACTTATTTACCCAATTAATGAGTATCTCCCCAGTTTCCAGTTCTTTGACACCATAAAAAGTTGCTATATTTTTGTACATATAGGTCCTTTACTCTTTTCTACGATATCTTTGGTATACAGAACCTCGTATTGCTGGGTCAAAAGTTTTATAATTCTTTGGGCATGGTTCCAGATTGTTCTCCACAATCGTTGGACCATAAATTCCCAACTTCTACAGAAAGTCTTCCCCAAATCATAATTTTTTTCTTAATTTTCTTAACTCCAGTGACTTCTTTCTGTTCATTATTTCCTATTTTCCTGTATAATATAGCTTGTTTTGTATATATTTGTTTGCTTGTTGTCTTCCTCTTTAGATTGTAAATTCCTTGAGGGCAAGGACTGTCTTTTGCATCCTTTGTTGTGACCCAGTTTGCCATTTCCTTCTCCAGCTCATTTTACAGATGAGGAAACTGAGGCAAATAGGGTTAAGTGACTTGCCTAGGGTCACACCACTAGTAAGTGTCTGAGTCAGAATTTGAATTCAGGCTCTCTATCCACTTTGCCATCCAGCTGCCTGCCTGGTGCATAGTAGGCTCTTAATCAATGTTGACTTAATGTTAGGGGAGGTTTGCTAATTCCCTCGAGTCCAGTAACTCCACTGAGTGGTGAGAAAGTGGGGCGAGGGAAATCAGGAAAAGCAGACTCAGAAAATAGGTTTCCTGTTGCTATGGAGCAGGAAGGGGGGGGGGAATGGAGGCTCGATCTCTTCCCCCCAAACTCCCATCAAACTTCTTCCCACAAATGAATCACAGCCAGTTTAGGAAGAGTCCACCTAGCGTGAGGGAGGGGGGAATCTCCCGCCTTTGCGTCAAGCACCAAAGCTTCCGCCCGGGACCCCCCTGCGGGGGCGAGTGGTACATCCCGAAGGGGAGGCTCTGGAGGGGGAGCGCGGCGCAGCCCCGCCCAGCCCGGAGCGGGTCTCATATCTGGCAGCCAGCTGATTGCTCCCGCAGTTGGGGCTGGGGCGAGCCACGGAGAAGCCGGGGCTGGCGGGAGGGGGGAGGGAGGGATGAGGATGAGTGAGGGGGCGGCTTCCTCCCGCAGCCTCGGCTGGCATCCTTGAGGAGCGGGAGCCGGGGTCCTCTCGCCCGAGCTCGGCGCTGATTGGATCTCGGGGAGGAGCCGCCGAGCCCGGGCCTGGGGCAGCGGCGCCTCAGGGGCAGGGGAGGAAGCTCCGGGAGAGAAGAGGGCGGCGATCCGACGGTGAACGTCTAACCACATCCGCGCTGCCCCGGCCGCAGATAGCCACAGGCGACTGTCACCGTTTCCCTCCATTTTGAAAGAAACAGGGGATTAAAAAAAAAAAAAGGATTGCGCCCTCCCCCTCACTCCACCTTTGCCCTCTTCGGGGGCCGGGGCGGGGATAGCCGCGCTCATGGCCTTCAGCCCGTGGCAGATCCTGTCCCCAGTCCAGTGGGCCAAGTGGACCTGGTCCGCCGTGCACGGCGGCGGTGCTGGTGATGGCGAGGACCGGGGGCCGGAGGGAGAGGCCGAGGAAGACGATTCCCAAGCCGAGACCAAGTCTTTGAGTTTCAGGCAAGTATACTGCATCCCTAGTTTGGCCAGAGCCCCGGGATTCGAACTCGTGCCTCCTGCATCCATGTGCCGTACATTCTGTGTTCGTTTTGGCTTTTTTCCCCCATCCCCTCCCCCTCCATTCCCCTTCCCTCCCCCCAGCCTCCAGAATGCCCCTGGGTTCACTGTTCTCTCTCGTTTCTGTAGGTGGTGTTTTGCAGGGGTGTTTCTTTCCCTCCCCCCCAATCCCCCTACTAGCTTCGTGAACACCCACCAAATCTGCAGCGCTTCTGTATTCTTTCCTCTCCCCCGTCCCCCCATCCCCTTTTTTGATCTGGTTAATGTCTCATTTCTGCAAGCTTCAGAGACGCTAATGAGCTCGAAGGCTTTCAGTGTGGTTGATTCACGGGTCTGGAACTTGGGAATCCTCCGTGGGGAGGGACCACCCCACCCCCACCCCAATGGATTCGGGGCTCGGGGTAGTAGGGTCACCAGAAAATGCAGCAGCGGTGATAATGAAGATAGAGGCAGGTTTGGCCAAGGTTGGCCGGATGTGAGCAAGTGGCCGTGAAATGATCGCCTGCTGGACTGCGGCCGCCCAGCAGGATAGGCAAGACAGGTGATTGACTTCTGGTCTCTGAACTCAGTGAGCCTGAAGCAGGTAGGGGTTTGTTCAGGAACAGGGACCCTGGTTGTGGTCAGAACTATGGTTGGTGTGTTGGTCAGGATGAATGATCATGCCCTCTAGGGGAGAGACCCAGGCTCTATCTAGCTTGGCCTGGCCTCAGGAAACTGCAAGGTTTCGGGTTTCTGGTTGTTGTTTTTTAAATAGCCTTGATTTGGGGAAAGAAGATGTTGGACAAGAGAAATATAGACGGAAGTGGTGTATATGGGATAGAACTCCGGTGCATTAGTGTTCAGTGAAGGGGTATCTGATAGAATACCAAGGAGGCCAGTAGTGAAGGGACTCCAGCCATCCTGAAAACCTTGCTTACTTCTATCTGCTGTGAATCTGTGATGGCCACAGGCTTATCTATCGGAGGAGGAGGACGACCAGTAGATTTGACAGTCATACACACTGCTGGACTCTGAGCTGTCTGGATAGTTAAAGGCTCTGGAAGGATGTCCAAAATTGCATTGAAAGTGGTAATTCCTCATTTTTCCCCCCTCGGCAGCTCGGATTCTGATGGTAATTTTGAGACTCCTGAAGCAGAAACACCCATCCGGTCACCTATAAAGGAGTTCTGTGATCCATCCTTGGGATTAGAAGGACCTGGGGCCAAAACTCAAGGTAAAGAAAGAAATCAATTATCAATTTTCTGCTTTGTTATATGTGTTTGTGTATTTTTTTTTTCCTGGATTGGTTAAAAGAAAGCTGGAAGAGGTGGGACAGGAAATACACGTGCCCTTTTTAAAGGGTTTGTTCAGATTAATGCTGAAGCCAGCATCTATTTACTTTGGGAGACAGGTATTAAACATACTACTTTATTGAAGAGTATTGGGGTGGGTGAAGTTCAAATGATATTTTTTCCAATCTCTTTATCTCCCTTTGCATGGATTGAATCTCCTTTGTGTAGTCATCATGTAGTTTGATAAGTCATTCTTGCCCATGCCCTTCCCCTCTCCCCTTACAGACAGTAAAATGTAAGTGGTAGCTTACTGCAGATGGATTCTGATTTGCTTTCATGAATTCTGCAGTAGAGATGAATGTTTTCCCAGAGGTACAGCTGAAAGCAAGGTGTTCTTAAGGCCAGGGTTGCACCTGATTTGACTGGGAAGAGTCTAAAGAATTTCTTAATAGTGCTTCTCTCTCATACATAAGACACCTCACACCCACCCCCGTGGGATTATGGGAGATCCTCAATTTGCTTAAAACCTGACACAAATAATCATGGCTCTCCCTGACTCCCTGAATCCCTAACCAGTACACCTTGAGACTATCCTTGACCTACAGCAGCTTCTGCTGCTCCATCTAATTAGTGGAAACTGTTTTTGGAATGAAGGCTGTTTTGGTATTTACATCTCAGGATCCTAGGCTGTTAGAGCTGGAAGGGAATCTTAAGAGGTATGAGGTAGTTCCCACATCTTCCTTTTAAGGATAAGAAAACCCATTTTAATCTGCCATCTTAACCCTTTTCACTGTCACCAGAAGGTGGCTGGAATTATCAACCTTGTATTACAGAGTCCAAGTATCCCCTTTGGGAGGGGGAAAGGTAAGGGAAAGGGGGAAATGGGTTGTGCTGTCCCTTTTTTTTTTTCTCTTGCCTTCCACAACTAGACCATGTTATCATATTCAATATAAATTATTAGAGTTGGGTTATACAGTGTGAACTTGTCACTTAAAAATTAATTTTTATTGACATCTTGTTTTTATATCAACTTGATTTCAAAATATCTTTCTCCCTCCCTTACCAGCAAGCAATTTAAAAAAATTATTTGTAAAGAGAAAAGTTATGCAAAACTAATGCATCAACGGTATATGAGAATACTTGAATGATTCCATAGCCATAGTAGTACCCTACAGAACCCTCCATTTTTACTAATGAGAAAAATAAGTTGCATAAAAATGAAAAAATTTGACCAAAGTCTCCCATACACCAAGCTAACTAATGGTACATTACCACCTTCAGTCAATCAACAAGCATTTATATCTCTTAGTATGTGCCAGGCTTGGTGGTAAGCACTTGGGGAGACAGAAAGTCAAGTCACTTAGTCCTAGAAATTGATAGGAGCTCTGCTGACTGGTTTGTTTAAAGGTTTAAATTGTTGGATAAATGATCTAGGTATTCCAGTTCTTAACATTTTTCCTAGTTGTGAGTTGGCTGCACTGAGCTCTCAGACTTGGGACGTGCCAGGTCCTTCTAGCTTGTTTCACCAACATTTTGGGCAAGCCCCTTAGGTAATGGAGCCAGTTCATATTACTCTCAGCAGCCCTGATCTCAGAAAGCTTTCACTATCATAAAACTCAGCAGCCTGAGTAGGATTCCAGTGGAGCAGCTTCCTTAGGCTCAGCCTTGCAAAACAAAAACAAAAACCCCCTGAAGGACCTGCAAAAGCATTTGGCATTTTCTAGTTCCCTTTTCCATCCCCTAAGAAGTTTGCCAGTACCTGGTAAAAAATAAATAAAATCCACTGTGAATGGGGATGCGGGGCTGGCATGAGAAAGGAGAAGAGAAGTTAGCTTCTTTGAACCTCTGTTTGGGAGGCCCCTCAACTTACCATAGTGGTTTCACTGCCAAATTCTCTTTAGTGGAGAGGGAAGCGTTGGCTAACTGCTAAAAAAACCAAATGTTTGTTGGTCTTTCCTTAGTTTCTGACAGGTCTCTCGTGCCCTCATTTTCATCTTTTACATGGTGAGGTCAGGGAGCCTCGTGTTATTTGGTTGTTTAAAGTTATGGTGTTAATCTTGTTTTTACAGAGAAGATGAAAGGGAAGAAATACTAGCTACCAAATACTAGGAAATCTAGATCTGGAGGTGTCTTAGAAAAGTGGGATTTCTTTTTCTGCCTGGAGCCAGAGCACAGGCTCTACACCTTCCTTTAAAGTTAGTTCTGTCCTTAGGAATCATCGTGAAGCAGGAAAGGCCAGAGCTCTATTTGGCTTGTCCAGTATTGTAAATAACAAATAACAAAGACCTAGATTCCAACTTGGGAGAAACTATTAAGTGGCAAAAACTGCCAAAGGATATTATTTCACATTGAAGTTCAGTTGCTCAGGCTGCGTGGATTTTCTTGCCTTTTGTTCAATTTGACCTCCTTTGTATAAGAAGATTTTTTTTCCCCTAACCCAATTCTGGGGTTTTGAAAGACTTGCCTAAGGGAGTCATACTACAGGAGTTTCCCTTGGAAGACCCTAGTTGGGAGGGAGCCCATGGTATAAATAAAATATTTTAATTGTCTCTCTCTTTTTTTTTTTTTTTTAGGGTTGGGAGAAACCTTAGTCTATTCTTTTTTTTTGGAGGGCAGTTGGGGTTAAGTGACTTGCCCAAGGTCACACAGCTAGTAAGTGTTAAGTATCTGAGGCTGTATTTGAACTCAGGGTCCTCCTGTTTCCAGGGCTGGTGCTCTACTCATTGTGCCACCTAGCTGCCCTGTCTATTCTTTTTTTTTTTTTTTTAGCTTTTTGGAGGGCAATTGGGGTTAAGCAACTTGCCCAAGGTCACACGGCTACTTTTTGTGTTAAGTGTCTGAGGCCGGATTTGAACTCAGGTCATCCTTACTCCAGGGCCGGGAGCTCTATTCACTGTGCCACCTATTCTTACCTTAGTATTTATTGAAGAGAATTTCCTCCAGCGGAGTTCTGTAGATACCTTCCAGAATCAAGGATTGCTTTCCAGAAGTTGTTAATAAGGCAGCAATAAAAGTCATCTCTACATGGTGAAGTCAGACTTGTGTAGTTTACTAAACATTAGTTTTTTAAAATTTTGCCTTCTTTTTTCACGGAAATTGTATCTAGAGATCTTTTAGAGTGAATTTTCAGCAGAAAAGTTTTCTGACAGCAGCATCAGAAGTCACTGTGCCTAAGCTGAGGTGTCTAAAGGCAAGACAATTCCTAATAGTAACTTAAATATTTTTCTTTCTTTCCCTCTCCCCCTCCTCTTTCCTTTGGTATAGAGGACACCTAATAAAAACGTTTCTATGGTCCCTATTTTATGCTAAGGCAATATAATTTTTGTCATCTTATTTGATCCTCATTTATCATCTCAACTCCCTAGGAGGGAGGGAGGTGTTATTATTTTACAGATGGGGAAACAGACAAAGGTTAAGTGACTTGTCCAGGCTCACACAGCTAGAGTTTATGAGTGTTTAAGCCTGGATTTGAACTCAGGTCTTCCTGACTGCAGGCAATGAACTTAATCCACTGTGCCACCTAGCTGCCTAGGTTAAGAATCTTACTATCGGGCGGCTAGGTGCCACAGTGAATAGAGCACCAGTCCTGGAGTCAAGAGGACCCGAGTTCAAATCGGGCCTCAGACACCTAACACAAAAACTAGCCATGTGACCTTGGTCAAGTCACTTAACCCCAATTGCCCTACCTTCCCCCTCCAAAAAGCAAAAAAAAAAAAAAAGAATCTTACTATCACCACTCTAGGGCACCTAATCTAAAATTTCGAGTCTTTCTGAGTAGGCCTCAGGCACTGGAAAATTAAATGACCTTTAGTGACTTGCCTGGGGCCTTACCTTCTGCCAGAGTCCTCTGTGAGGCCAGCCCTCTCCAAATTTTTACATTTATATGGTGCTTGTATATTAATCCATTAAAATGTAAAGTGTGTTGAAGACCTTTTAGCTACTTTTCTTTCATTTGCCCCTCACTCTAAACCTTCCAAACCTTCCCCTTCCCGATGATAGTGCAAGTTGTTATTGATTATCCCTGTTGTACATATTAGAAGATTGAAGGATGAAAGGTAGCTAGCCTACTCTACTGGTAATTACCCTCAGGATTGCAGGAGGAGTTGAGGAAGCCTTCAGCATGTCATACATTTAGGGGTGGTGAGGTGCATCACTGGAGGGAACCTCCAAATCAGTGAGGTTACAGATCCGTTTGGGTGTTTTACAGAACAGGAAACTAAGACCCAAACAGTAGATTTGCCCATGATCTCACACACATACCAGTAAGTATTAGAGCTGGGATTTCAATCCCATTCTTCTGACTCTAAATTCTGAATAACTTCCAGATAGCCTCATTTCATCTGAAGGGTTTATACTGCTTCCATCCAGTCATTACCTCCTTGTGAGTGAATTTTTGTGTAATTATACTCCCCAGCATTGTATCTCATTAGAGAAATTCACATGCTGCAAAACTAGGGAGAAATTCAGACTTGTTTTTGTTCAGGAATTTTATTCTAGATAATAATAGAAGGTGGACTGTGTTCAGATTGCCCTCCCATATGAAGCACATTATATTCTCATGAACTCATTAGGAAGTTCTCTTTGTGCCTTTAGTACTTTAGAGTAGTCAGTTAACAAACAAGCCTACTTCCAACATGTTTTTGGTTGTTTTTTTCTTGCTTAGTTTTATTTGTCACAAGAGAAGTTTCCTTAGGGGTAGGAGGAAGGAGGAAATGATTGTGATAAAAAGACAAAAAGTATCAAAACACATTTGAAAATGGAAAAATAAAAAAGAAAATTATGTATGCAAGCTTAAGTTGTTTTTCCTCTTATTAGAGAAGCAGTCATGTTTTAGAGCTATCATCTGGCTTCTCTTTGGGACTGACCCAACTTGAAGCTCCTTGGCCCGTTTCCCCAGGGGTGCTCCTCCTGTACCTAGGTATTTTTCTCCATTCCAGCTGCTCTTCAACTCTGGCTATCTTGAGGACCACCTTGATTCCCTGTACAACATCCACCAGGGATTCCAACACGTTAATGAGATGTGTGGAGTATTTCATGTTAGACAAAGAGGTCTTAAGGAGGGGAAGGAAACAGAAAACTGAGAATATGATCAATAAAATAGTTAGCCTCTATGTATTTATTGTGGAGGTCAGGGAACCATAAAATGATGAGGTATAGGGTTAGGGGTGCTCAGGACCCCAAAATAACCAACATGCCAGGTCCTGCTGAATGAATTCAACTCAAGTCTTCTCTCAGCCAAAGTAAAGCAAAGTTTATTTTTAAAGATTCGCCATAATGGGTAGACTCTTAAAGATCCTCAATTGTTTTGTATTGGACAAGTGGGCCAGAATCGTCTAACACAGAGTAAGACTGCCCTAGAAAATTCTCAGCCCCTTCATGGAGGCAAGATGGGTCTGATATACAGAAAGGTTGTGGGAGGAATCTAAGGGTGGTCTAGAGGAGGAGTTTGGGAAGGGTCTTCAGGAGGAGTCCAATGAGGTCAGACTCCAGTAATGGAAGTAGCTGGATGCTACCTGGAGATGACTGACCCAGGAGGGCTAGGCTAGTTTAAGGGGAACAGATTTGGGCATAGATATTTTGGGAGGATCAAGGGTGGGGGCTAGGTGAACAATGGAGGGCTGGCTAAGTAAGAGTAAGAGATTTGGGCCAAGCTGTGATGAAAGGCTTATGACCTCAGGCAAATGCCTCTTGTGGGAATATCATATAGCTAATATGGAAGATAGAAATATTTTTTTGACACATTCTTTGCCCCCAGGGAGTTCATGATCTTGTTGCAGTGATAAAAATATAGGAAAAATTAAATATTGGTTTGTGTACCTTCTATAATCTTTCTGAGTAGATGTTGCCAAAGGAATTAATCACCTGTTGGCCAGTTGTTTAGCAATGAAATGTTATGAATTTTGGTGTGGATGGCTAGGTAGATAGCTTATTGAGCATTTGCTATGTATGCCAGGCACTGGAACTGCATACAAATACAAGAAAGTTAGATGATTACTGCCCTAGAAGAGTTTATATTCTAATAGGGTAAAGACTGCATACCAGTGAGAGCCAGAAAGGGAAAAGGATAAGGTTGGCCATAGGATTTGGAAATGGTTGCCTGGAAGTGTCATTGGACACAGCGAGTCACTGGATTGTTATCAAAGGAGGTAATATTTGTAAAGCACTTAATAAAAGTGTCTGGCACATAATAGGTGCTTTATAAATACTTAAATTCTTTTTCCCCTTAAAGCAACTCTTTCCATCTTGGGGAGGGAAGCCTTAAAGAATACAGGCTCCACTTCATGCCACAAAATGAAAAGTCTCATTGGAGGCTTTTAGTGCAAAATAATTAGCATTAAAAGAATCTGATACTCTATTGCAGTGTTCTGATGTCTCTCCACTTTCCTTGAGGGTCCCTTCATCTCCGAAGTCAGGGAAAAAGGTGTCTTCTAAAATCTTTTCTTCCGGGACAAACCTGGTCTTTATAATTTTGGCAGCATTTTTTTTCAGTTGTGGTGTTTGTTCTTGTCCTTAACATTGTTGCCAGTTACAGTGTCCGTAACACTGTATTGTTTTCCATGATCTGGTTACTTTATATCAGTTTATAGAAAAACACAGATTTTCTGTTCCTCATATTTATAGTTTCTTATAACATAGTAATATTCCGTGACGTTCATGTACCATGATTTACTTAGCGAGTCCCCACTTGATGGGTATCTGTAGTTTCTAGTACAAAAAACTTATGCTACTACAAAAAAACTTATGCTATAAATATTTTTGGTTTATATGAGACCTCTTTGTTAAGGACCTCCTTGGGTGGGTTGGGAGAGGGGTCTGTGCCTGGCAATATAACTCGGGTTATGGACATTTTGGCTGTTTTATTTGCATAATTTCTAATTGCTTTTCAGAATGGTCCTACCATCTCTGAACTCCACCAACAATATTTTAGTGTGCCTATCTTTCCACAGCACCTCCAACATTAACTCTTTTGTGAGGCAGCTAGGTGCTACAGTGGAGAGTCAGGAAATTTCTGAGTTCAAATCTATCTTCAGATACTATTAACTATTAACAGTCACTGTAACTGCTGTGCCTCAGTTACCTCATCTATAAAATGTGGATGATGATAGCATCCACCGTCCCAGGGTTGTTGTGAGGATCAAATGAGATAATATTTGAAAGTGCTTATATAGACTGTTATAAATGTCAGCTAGTATTTTTTTTCATCGTTATTTTCATTTGATTTGTTTTTGCCAATTTGCTGGGTGTGAGATGAAACCTCTGAGTGGTATTCATTTGCATTTCTCTAATTTTTAGTGATTTGGAGCATTTTTTCATATGGTTTTTAATAGCTTGAAATTTAGTACTTTTCCTGTCCATTGAGTCTTTATTGGGGAATGGATTTTCATCATATTTCTATTGTCTATATCAAACCCATATCAAAGATACTTGATACAAAGATTTTTTTTGTCCATTGCTTCCCTCATCCAAGAAGTGTTGCATTAATTTTTCGTAGAAAACCTCATTAAAGTGATCTATTTTCTCTTCTGTCCCATTCAGTTTTAGAGTGCCTTTTCTTGACTTTTCTAATGAGGAAGTCATTCCATCTTAAAATAAACATCATGAATATTCAAGTAACTCTTAACATCTGCCTAGCAGTTTTGGAAATGCTGGGAGTGGTTTTTGGTCTGATGACCTAGAACTGCTCACCTGTCAGAACTTCATGTAATTTGTGGCCATCATTTAAGGCCCTAGTGAACAATGATTGAGTTCTGAAGACATCTAAAGATATAATTTAAAGACTAGTTTAGCTCTTGTAATTCTGTCTCTGTATAATAAGCCTTTGGTCTTACCTCAATCTATGTATTGTCTCAAATTTAACTGTAATCTTGGTAAAGCATTTGTATTCATTCCCTTACCTTATCTCATACTCAATGATAATTAAGTTACCCACATCTGGGCTAATTGGATGAAAGGTTTTATCCTGGCAAACTAGAAGCTGAAATGAACAATGGGATAAATGCGTGAATGAAAAAAAGCTTGGGGGCTGTGCACCAAGCACTATGCTAATACAAGGGGGAAAAAAACAGTTTCTGCCCTCGGGGAGCTTTTATTCTAATGAGAGAAGTTCTGTCTGTTAGGTAGCTTTGATTCAGGATTTCTAAGTCAATTCTAGGTATAGTTATGTTGAATAGATTATTATACTTTGAACTAGAGGTGAGACTGCTGGATTGGGGTGCCATCCTCTGAGTAGCTGCTGAAGGTGGGTCTGGGCCTGGTTAGTTGTGTAGAACTTCAATCACTTCTGGGCCCAAGCTCTACCAGAACCCGATGCAGAAAACACAAAATATACACACTACTCAGGGTACTATGTAGTACATTGAGAGATACAGAGACAGCTAAGACCTCATTGCTTCTGTCAAGTTTATAATCCAGTGCAGGGATTCTTAACCTTTTTTGTGTTGTGAACCCTTTCTGCTGACTGGAGTCTCTGGACTCCTCAGAGTAAATTTTTTTTTGGAAGGGGGAAGGCAGGGCAATTGGGGTTAAGTGACTTTCCCAAGGTCACGCGGCTAGTAAGTGTTAAGTGTCTGGGGCTGGATTTGAACTCAGGTCCTCCCAACTCCAGGGCCGGTGCTCTATTCACTGTGCCACCTAGCTGCCTCCCCTCTCCCAGAATAATTTTTAAATGCATAAGATTGCAAAGGGAAACCAATTATTGAAATGCAGTTTTGTCTGGATATTAAAAAGCAATTGACATCTCAAGTCTAGTAGCCCGAGGTCACACAGATAATAAATTATTCTAAATTTAGAGCTTTTTCTACTGTGCTACATTCTATGTTGAAGGTTGGGGGGGTGCAGGGAGAATAAAGGAGTGAGGCATCTGGAAGAACACGATAACATAAGTGCAAAGGAAGACACAGAGGATACTTTCTTCACCTTGTACAATCTGTTGTCCTCTACTTCTGAAATAATTCCTAAAAGTCTGCTCTCTTCTCTTCACTGCCAGTAACCTAGAATAGAATGTCCTAGGACCATTGATGCTGGAATCACTAAAGTCTAAGAAATCATTTTGTCCAAACAGCTTATTTTACATATGACAAAACTAAGGCCCAGAGATGTGACTTATCTAGTGACTTATTTAGGGTTATAGCATCTTTAGCACCTGCATCTTGTGTGTGTGTGTGTGTGTGCTTTTTTTTGGAGGGGGGAAGGCAGGGCAATTGGGGTTAAGTGACTTGCCCAAGGTCACACTCTAGTTTTGTGTTAAGTGTCTGAGGCTAGATTTGAACTCAGGTGTCCTCCTGATTCCAGGGCTGGTGCTATATTCACTGGGCCACTTAGCTGCCCCTAGCACCTGCTTCTTAATGGAGAACTGTGCTAGGTGCTGGAGGAAAGAATTCCATGCCTTCTGTGATAGTTTTCTCACCAGGAGCTCCCTATGATGTGAAATCACAAGTGGGGGGGGGGGTATGCTCGTGTGCTTGCTTGCACCAAGGATATCAGTAAGAAGGTTGGCACTTAGTATCTCACATACATACATGTATAAAATATGGATGTATATAAAACATTAAGAGTAATTCCATAAGTCATTCATGAATCCAGCCTTGTGGACACACCAAGAGAGTGTCACTTCATTTCTCCTTCCAGGGTTTTGTTCATTATTTTTCATAATGTTTTAAGTCAGAAGTGGAACTAGACAGCAGCCTGTGGAATGTACTCCCTTTCAACCTTCTATGCCTAGGTGATCTCAAAGATAGACACTTCCTACTGAAAAAAGGCAATGTCACTTTTGAAATGTGCAGACTTGTGGCAGAAGACACAAACCTTTGAGAAATTGCTAAACCAAAGGCAGTGATCTGTGATTCTTAACCCATTAGAACTAGAAGAAAGGGGTTAGACTTTAACAAGCATTGAAAGAATTTCAGTGACTGAGTTAGTGGAGACCCTGGAATAATGCCTTTTCTCAGGGCAGGTTAAGAAGTCACTTTCTCTAAAGTTTTTAAAGAAAAGGTTAGTGACCCAATTTTGGGAGGTGACAGTAGAACCATTTCCTGACTATCCTTTTCAAAGAGCATAAAAGACAAAACAAGCACCTTAGTCTTTAATACAGTTTAAAAAATCCGTCCAACTCTCCCAAGTCATTGGGTGATGAGGACTTGCTATCTCCCAGGAAGGAGCTAGATAGCTGAGTAAGGTATTCTTTAACTCATGAACTGAATGTTTTCGGGTTATCCTCCATTGTTCTCCTGCAAGGAAGCCTCATTAGAAAGAATATATGGAAAGCAAACTCCAAACCACTTGAAATGAGTTGAAGACAAACCAAGTCCTCTCCCTCTGTCCTCAGTTCAGTTTGCTTTATTACTATGCTTTTATTTTAGCGTTTATTATTTTGCGAGGGACTATGCTAGGCACTGAGATACAAATAAAGGATTAGAGGATTTAGAACTTTTGAGTTCACCCCCTTTGACAAATTAGGAAACTGGCTCAGTTACTTGCCGAAGGTCTTTGGACCTTAGAGCTAGGCTATATTAGAGCCTCAAGGAGTTGACATAGTAATAACTGAAGCCCTATAAAGTACAGAAGAGGCCCCTACAAACAGCAGGTTCCACTTGTAGGTTGCCTATGACTCGCTATTAGCAATTACTTTTAAACTAATTCATAGCTCATCCCTCTAGGCTCTTTTCTTTAAAATCATCTTTTGACTTGACCTCTCTGGCAGAAACTTTGATATTACAAATGAATGAGCATTACCTATTACTCCATGCCAATCACATCCCTAGGTACTTGGGTTAAAAATACAAAAGCCTTTGCCCTCATTGAACTTTCCATTCTAATAGGGGGAAGAAAACTTACAAAGAAGAAAGGTCCAGAAGGGACACTTAAGGTCTGGAAAGTTATCCAGGCTGGTGAGTGGGGCCATAAGGACTAATCTAACACATCCATCCAGGAACAATGGACTGAGTCATTTTGATAATAGTTAATGGCTCCTAAATTGGAAGAGATTGGTTGGGGAGAAAAAGGGTATGCTTGGGGAATTAGACTAGGTTTGGGGTAGTTTTCAAATATACCTTTCAAAAATACCTTTCCAAAGTATTGGGAAAAAATTCTTCATCTGAAATGGAAATCTCTTCATTGTTAAATACAAATGCCCTTTCTCTGCCTTCACCATTCTTGACTGACTATTTGACGCTGTTTACTATTCTCTCCTCTTCAATCTGTATGTGACACCCCTCTTCAGTTCTCCTGCCTCTGCTCCTTGACTATAACTTACTTATAAGATACAGGGTTCCTCATATCACATCCCCTAGTTGTGGGGTGCTCCCAATAGCACTGTTTGCCATGGGTCCTCTTCTTTCTCTATATTCTCTCCTGGTGACTTTATCTGTTCCCATGGACTTAATAGAATTTAAGAATTGGAAGGTGCCTTTCTGCTCAGAACAGCAGAAAGGAATTCCCATTACAGCATATCCCTTAAGGGATCTAGATCAAGTGCCTTCCAGAGGCAGCCCATTCCACTTTAGGACATCTCTGATTATTAGGAGGTTTTTCCTGAGTGTCTAGAGGAGGGCAGCCAGGATAATGAAGGGCTTACTGTAGAGTCTATGTCATGTGAAAATCATTTGAAGGATTTGGGCACAACTGGGAGAAGAAAAGAAGACCCCACAGGATTCATGATAACTTGTCTTCAAGTGTTTGAAGAGTTGTCATATGGAAGAGGAAGAGCCAGGACCAATGGGTAGAAGTTGCAAAGAAGTAAATATAGACTTGATTATCAGGTTTCCTAATCTCTATGCAAATGACTCCTAAATCTAATCTCTCATACATCTTCATCTGCCTGGTTGTTTTGTTTTGTTTTTTCTAAATTGGATTCCTTTGGCCAGCTCAAAGTCATTATGTCCAAAATTAATCTTTATCATAATTCTCTTCCAAACTTCTCTCTTTGTGTCAGATGTGCTGTCATCTTTCTAGTACCTTAAGTTCACAATCTTGGGATTACCCTTCCCTCTTCAGTCTCCCTCACCTTACATATTCCATCCCTTTCCAAGTCTTGTTGACTTGACCATGATACTATCACACATCCATTCACTTCTCTCCTGTCTCATGGCCACCACTCTTTTTTTTTTTTTTTAATTGAGCAATCAGGGTTAAGTAACTTGCTCAAGGTTACACGGCCAGTTATTTCTGGGTGTGGTGCTGACTGTCTGAGCCCAGGATTCGATCTTCCAGGTCGTCCCAACACTGGAGCCAGTGCTCTTACTCGCTGAGCCACCTGGCCGCCCCTAAGCAATTGGGGTTAAGTAACTTGCTCAAGGTTACACGGCCAGGTGTTTCTGGGTGGGTGCTAAGTGTCTGAGCCCGGGATTCGATCTCCAAGTCTATCTCAACACTGGAGCCGATGCTCTTACTCGCTGTGCTACCTGGCCGCCCCTAACCACCACTCTTATTGAGGCCTTCATTATTTCTCACTTGCTTATTCCAATACCCTCCTAATTTGTTTCCCTACCTCAAATACCTCACCTCTCCAATACATCACACATTTCACACATCATACATCTCACATCTCCAATCCATATGGTTGCCAAAGTCATTTTCCTAGAGGTCTGACCTTGTCATTCCTCTCTTAATAAACTCTAATGACTCCCTATTATTTTTAGGACAAAAAAACCAAGTTGCTCTGTGTGGTCTTTAAAACCCTTCACAACCCGTCCCCAACTAACCTTTTCAACCTTATTCTTCATTACCCCCTCCCCACATGCCATGATCAGCTGGACCCATCTCCATGCCTTTGTACTAGTTGTTCTCCCATACCTGGTATATTCCTTACCTCAACCTCTTAGAATTCCTTATTTCCCTCAAAAAAGCCCAGGAACCACATTCTGCTGGTGGCCTGCCTGGCACCACTAACTTCCCCTTCCTCTCCTTGCCTTGTATTTATTTGTCTTGTAAATTATCTTTGTAGTAGGAGCTTAGTAAATGCTTGGTCATAGTTTAGAGCAATTAAGGATTTAGGAAGCCATCAGATCCAGTGCCCTCCTTTTAGGCACAGAGAGCTTCAGTGACTTGTCCCAAGGTAACAGTTAATAAGATTCAAAAACAGGGCTTAAACCCAGGTCTTCTTCCTAGCTTCTAATCTATGACTCTGTACTACTGGTTCTTAGAGTGTGTTCTGGGGACCCCAGCAATGGTACAGTGGATAGAGTGTGCTGGGCCTGGAGTCAGGAAGTCCTGAGTTCAAATTTGACCTCAGACACTTACTAGTGTGACCCTGGGCAAGTCACTTAACAATCTGCTTGCCTTAATCTAGTGGAGAAAGAAAAGGCAAACCACTCTAGTACCTTTGCCAAGAAAACCCCTTTGCCTCAGTTTCCCTAATATAAAATGGGACAGTTGCATCTACCCAGCAGGGTTGTTGTGAGGGTCAAATGACATAATCTTTGTAAAGCAGTTAGCACAGTGCTTGGCACATAGGTGCTGTGTCTATATAATGCTTATTCTTTCCATTCCCATCCCCTTTCAAGGGCTAAAGTGTTTTTGAAACCATTACTAAGATGTTTTTTTTTCTAATACTACAGACATTGTATACAGGTATAACCTACATGATCAAAAGCTCTTTGAATGGTCTTTAGTAATTCTTAAGAGTATAAGGGGAGGGGTGGCTAGGTGGCACAGTGAATAGAGCACTGGCTCTGGAGTCAAGAGGACCTGAGTTCAAATTCCGCCTTAAGTTTGAGAACTGCTGGACTCTGCACCATAATTCCTCCCCTTTTGATTGATTGTAGATAGAACTCACTTAGTATTGTTGTGAAAACAAAGAGTTCCTGAGGGGGGGGGGGTAGTGTTTGGGAGCCAGAGAATAATTGTGTGTATAATAGCACCTGCTGTGTGAAGGAAAGACCCCAATACTGGAGACCTGCTCTTTAATCTCTGTACTAGATAGCTGCATGACCTTGGGGCAAGTCACTTTTCCTCTGGAGGACTCTTAAATTGCCTCATCTGTTAAGGAAAGATTATGATTGTATGATTTTGAATGATTAGGGACATCATTATCTAAAAACCTGTTGGTAACTTTTTTTAAATCCAAAAAAATAGATATTTTTTATTTTTGGTTAACCCGGATGTAACTTTTCATATTGTTATAAGTCTAAGACACTTCCCAGAAATCTGGAACAGTTGAGGTCTAGAAATTAGCGGCATCATATAAATGTAAGTTAAATGTCATTTTCGCCTTGTATGTTGGATTTGGAAATACTCTGCTTCTCTTTTAATGCATACTCTTCCATTAAAGTCTTACTCCTCTACCTCTCTGTGGTGTGGAGGTAATCTCTGCGCTCTTTAGAGCTATACCCAGTGAGTCTGTGCACTGGCAGGCCCCCCCAAAGGTTCAAAAGGGGTTTTTGTGTGGGTCTGGTGACAGATTGTGTACATTGGGCCAAGGATCAGCCAGCCTAGACAAGTGCCAGAGGGGCTTGTCCCCAGGCAGACACAGAGTAATTACTTTTTTTAGCCAGGGAAACCTAAAATAAAAATAGTTTTTATTGGTATCCTTACTGAGTCCCTGTTATGTGCCATGCCGTGTGTTAAGTGCTGGGGATACAAAGAAGGTCAAAAGATAGTTCCTGCTCTCAAGGTGCTCACAGTTTAGTGGGGATATAATATACAAATGAGGATGGATAAACCAGCTATGTACAGGATAAATTGGAGATAACAGAGGAAAGGCACTAGAATTAGGTGGCATCAGGAAAGGTTTCCAGTGGGATTTTAGTTGGGACTTGAAGGAAGCCAGAACAGGAGGTAGAGATAAGGATTTCTGACTTAGGGGACAGGCAGAGAAAATGCCCAGAGCTGAGAGATGGAGTGTCTTGTTTAAGAAAGTGCCAGGAAGCCAATTTCATTGGATCTCAGAATACTGGGTGGGTAGGGAAATGAAAAATGACCCAGAAGGTGGGGAGAGGGGCAGGTTATGAAGGGCTTTGAATGACAAATCAGTTTTTATATTTTAACCTGGAAGTGAGCCCTGCTGGGGCTTATTGACATAGACCTGCACGATGAACACTTTAACAGATGAGTAAAGGAGTTTTGGGGGAGGGGAGGGGGCAGCTAGGATAGAGTAGGACTGGAGTCAGGAAGACTCCTTCGTGATTTCAAATCTGACCTTTAGACACTTACTAACTGTGTGACCCTGGGCAAGTCACTTAACCCTGTTTGCCTCAGTTCCTGGTACGTAAAATAGACTGGAGAAAGAAATTGCAAACCACTCCAGGATCTTTGCCAGGAAAACCCCCAAAGTGTCCAGATACAACTAAGTAACAACAGAGTATTGGAGTGGGGAGAGTCTTGGGCAGGCAGACCAACAGTCAGGTTATTGAAATAGTCCAGAGATCCTGCACCAGAGTGGTTGGTGCCAGTGTCAGAAGAGAGAAGAGGGTAAGTAGGAGAGATGTTGGAAGGTAAAATCAACAGACTTTGCTAATAGTTGGAAGTGAGAGAGACCAAATGAAGGATACCTAAGTTTCCAGCCTGGGTGACTGGGAGGATGAAAGTCAGGAATGTGGAGCCCTGTGTTATCAGGGGAGGACTTGTAGTCAATAACTGAAAAAGGATTTATTGAAACCTTACTGTGTGCCAAGGACAGGTGTGGGTATATGTAATGCCATGCACAGAAGCTTTCCAGAAGAATGCTAATGTGAACAGCTTTTAAGGCTCTGATTACACAGTATAGTGATCACTCTATTCCATAATAAATCAAAGCAAAACATCCACAGAAAATCAAGGTACAGTATATACAATATTATAGCTTATCACAGAAAATCACAATATCGTATTCAAAGTACAATAGTCAAAGTCTTCCACTCATGGGGCAAAGTCTCAAGTTAACTCAGTATCACAATATAGTCTCAAAGTACAATAGGCAAAGTCTTCCACTCACAGGGCACTCTTAAGTTAACTCAGTCAGTCACTTATTCATAGTCTTAACAAAAAAGAATCATCTCAAAGTACAATAGTCAAAGTCTTCCACTCATGGGGCAACTTCATTAACTCAATCACTTATTCAGCAATCAATTACTAAGTATCATACACAAACCCCTCCACCCCTAGGTCACTAGTAAACTACAATTTCATCACAGAGAGGTCTTTTCATCTTGAGTTGTGGCTGGTTCTCAGATTCCCTGGATCCCCTTCCATGGTCCCAGATTCCACTTGGATTCACCAGACTGTCACCTGGGTTCAATGGCAGACAGCTCTCTGGGTAGGTCCTGCTCCATACTGAAGTTCACAGGGTCCAGTCCATCTCAACTCCTTCATAATTTCTGCTTCTGGGAATTCAAGGCTCAACCAAGCCACAAACAGACAAAGTCTCAGCATCTGTGTCATGCTTCCTGTCTTCTGCTTCCTCAGTCTTCTCCTGAGCTCCTGGTTCCTGGGCTCCTCTGTCACCTGGCCTTCTGGGCTCCTGTTCAGAAGAAGCTCCACAACCACAAGTTCTCAGGAAATTCTGGCTCAGTTCTTGATTCTTTCTTCTGTAGCTGCTCTGCCACCAGATGCTGGTCTCAAGAAATTCTGACTGTGCCTCTCTGGGGCTTTTCTTATATATGTACAGCATTTGCTTCCTGTTTCAGTCAGCCCTTTCCTGTTACATCAGTAACAGGGGACAGGAGTTCATACCTTCTGTTTCTCTCCAAAATTCAAATAACATTACCATTACAGTATACAAAGAAAGGGAAGTTTGCTGGGGGGGGGGGTGTTTGTAGACAAAGATCATGAGTGTGGTTTTTGACATGATGAGTTTAAGATGTCTGCAGGACATCCTGCACAGTCAGTACTACAAAATTTCTGTGTTGAGTTTTTGGTAGCATTTTTAGATAATGTTGTGTTTGTACTTTTGTTGTGGAGACTGGAAGAAAAAAAACATTAAATCTCAAGGGTTGACATTTTTTAAAAGACAGTTGGAGTTGGATCACTGTGGCTGGAGGGCAATCCTCAGTATTGAGATAATAATTGAGTCCATCAGAGCTTAAGCATCATTCTAAAACCATAATGCCTCGCCTCTGCCAAGAAAGGAGGGAGGTTTATTTTCATCATAACCTTTAAAGACCATTTAGTGGGGTAGTGATCTTTTGTGATGGAGAAAAAAACCCACCCTATGATTTAAGATGGACTTCAAATACTGAGGTATTTAATTATGAAAGATAAAATGAAGGGTGAGGAAAAGGGCATTATTGGCAGATAATGCAAGGACTATTACTCTCACTTTCACTTATGACTCACTTGGAGTGGGTGATGTGATGCAGATGCTTAGATGGGTGAGATTCCCATTCCTGGATGAACGTTTGCTCCTGATTATTTTTTTAAATAAATGTTGAACTTGGTAAAAGCAGTCAGACTGTTCCTCACCAAAATTGCTGCACTTGGAAATGTAGGTATCAGGGTATCTGTGATTTTCTTATTTTGAGTGAGCAGACTATTCAATTTTAGAGGGAGGTGAAGGAGCAGATAAAATGCTGGCCATGGAATGACCCTCATACTTAAGTGACCATTGTCTATCTATGTGAAAGTCCAGAATTTCTCACCTGGAAGAAATCTAGTTCTAGAGGTCATCTAGTTCAATCTCCTTTTTTTTCCCTAAACATATAAAAAAAAACTGAGTCCCAGAGAGGTTAAATAATTTATTCAAGATTATACAGGGGCTAAGTGTCAGAGCCACAATTTGAATCCAGGACCTTCTCACTTCAAATATATGCTTGTCCAAGTCACATCCACCTTTCAGGGGAAGTACTATTGGTAATGGGGAGGCCTGTATTAGCAGGGGAGGAGGAGTTATAGTCAGTTAGTGAAAAAACATTTATTAAACGATTACTGTGTGACAAGCACAGGCTTGGGTTTATAAAGAAAGCTATAGAAGAGGTTCCTCAAAGCTAACTTTGGAACTGAAAGCACCCTTAATTTCATTTTATATTGAATCAGATTGCTGCTTTTTGAGGACTGTCTGTGCCTGAAAAAAAAGCTTGCCTCAGCCTATCTAAAGCTCTGTGGGAGCCTCTATGAGCTTAGTAGGTACCCTGAGGCCTAGAAACCTGGGCTCCTTTTACAGGTAAAGCCTTCAAGGTCCCAGAGACTCTTTCCTGCCAGGAACAGGCATGGCAGGATGTTAATTAGTGGAGACCTCCCCCAGGCTAAAGCTGGGCCCACCTGTGGGATCGAGAGACCCATCTTATCTGTTCCCTTTTGAGGTATTTTCTCCTAAGGGAGAGATCCTTCTTCCCTACCTCAGCTCCCCTTCTACTTTTCAATTTTAAGTGGGTGGTTAGTAATTCTTATATTTCGTGGTAATTATTTTTGATGAGATGAACAAGTTTGAACTATATAAGCTAAAAAGCTTCTGATAGGTTAACTTCCCTCACCCCTCTTTTCAGTTCCCATTTGTATATTGACCTCCCCCATTACAGTAGGAGCTCCTTGAGGGCCAGGACTGCCTTTTGATTCTATCTAGGTGACTAGTGACTAGAGTACTGGACTCTGGAGTCTGAGTTCAAAAATACTCAGGCATTTATTAGCTGTGTGACCTTGGACAAGTCATTTAACTTCTTTTTGCCTTAGTTTTCCTTATCTATAAAATGGGGATAATAATAGCACCTACCTCTCTGGGTTGTTGTGAGCTTCAAATGAGATGGTAATTGCAAAGTGCTTAAGCACAGTGCCTGACACTGAACTATATAACTAAATAAATGCTCTTGCCTTAGTATTAAAAGGTTTGCAGGTAGAAAAGGCAGACCTGAAAGCAATTGGTGCTTTCTCCTTGTTCTTCTGCTGTTTGATAAAAGGAAACATCCTGGGCGAGGGGGCATTTCTAAACTCTAAATTGCTAGCTGGGCATTTCTTCTTTTTGGAACTTGAAGTGTAATGTCAGATTAATCTAAGCTGCACCAGATCTTACTGACTGACATTATATAAGGAGGAGAGATTTCCATCCATAATTAATTAGAGCATTTGACTTCTTGGGGTAGACTTCTGGGGAGGTCCGGGACTAGACTCCTACTTCCTGACTCGTGGGTTCCTGTCCTTTGGATCATTTTTAGCTTCCTAAAGATGTAATTCTGCTTTCTTGGAAGCAGAGTAAGTAAGTAACCAGAACATGAGCCATAAGTCTGTGTTTGAAATTACTTCATTCTCCAGCCTCCTTCAGTCTCCTAAATTTATCATAGGATCACAGGTAGCTGGAAAAGGACAGTAGAGGCCATCTAGTACAGTCCCCTCATTTTTCAAATGAGGAATGAAAGGCCCAGAGAGGTTAAGTGAAAGGGACTTTCACAAGGTTGGTAGGATTTGAACCTTGGTTCTTTGACTCATTCAGCATTTTTTCCATAGTACCATATTGTTGTTTCCTCTTTCTGTTGTAGAATTCAGATTTCTGAGATCATATATTTAGGGGCCAGAATCATCCTTCAAAATATCATTCTTTAACTTTCCCAGGCCTGGCAAATAGAAAGTGCCCTGTATTCTCTTGCTTTTCCTTCTGGACTCTCATGTCTACACTCTGGAAAACTGATATTAGCTAAAGGAACCTGGGAAAGGGTTGTTGGGGTGTTGTTGTTGTTGGGTTTTTTTTTAAGTGTTTGGGTTTTTTTTTTAATAGCCTTGTTTGCAACAGGCTCATCTTTCTGTTGTGCCTAGATTTTTTTCACCGCTGTCACATCTGAAGCATCCTTTTAGAAGTACTTACATAAAATATTGGAATGCTCCAGAGCTGGTTTGATTTCTGTACTGACTCACCTCCACCCCCATGTACTACTAGTCAGAAACCCTTGTTCTCTGGCTGAGGTGAGCCCTCTAGGATGCCCTGGGAAGCACTGATGTCATTGTCCTCTAGGGAATATAAACGATGTGACCAACACCCTGCAAGCTCTGTGCTGTGCTGGGTGGAAAAGGCCACAGCAACCTGGATCTGGTCCCTCCCAGGTTGGTATCTTTTCATTCCAACTGTGCCACTCCAGCTAAGCACTTAGACCACTGACTTTGTCATACAGTTTAAAGCTGGAAGATGTCAGAGATCATCTAGTCAGTGGATAAAGCATTTATTAAATGTATACTCCATGTCAGGCATTGTCCAAAGTGCTGGGGATACAAAGAAAGGAAAAAACAAGGTCCCTTCCTCCAAGGACCCCTCACATTCTAATTGTGGAGACAACACACAAATAACTACACATACAAGATCCAGAAAGGGAAGGTGTGGGTGAAAGGTAATCTCAGAAGGAAGGCAGGTGGCAGGTGGGTTGGAAGAGGGAGAACTGGGAAAGGCTCCCTATAGAGGTGGGATTGGGGGGTTGAGTCTTAAAGCTGAATCTAGGAGGTAGAGAAGTAAGTGGGGAGAACATTCCAGGAGTAGAAGAAACCCATTGCACAGAGATCATAGATGGACCCAAAAAAGTGGGCCAGTATCACAGGATTGTGGAAGGGGCCAGGTTGTGAAAGGCTTTAAATACCAAACAGCAATTTTAACTTGATCTTAGAGGTATTAGGGAGCTATTCAAATTTATTGAGATGGGGGAATGTGGTAGTGATCTGGCTAGACCTTTACTTTAAGGGAGATCACTTAGATACCTCAGTGATAGATGTACTGGAGAAAGGAGAGATTTGAGACAGAATGACCAGCCTGCTCATGGACTGTCCTCCATGCCTGGACTCTCCCTCACCTCATCTCTGCCTCCTGGCTTCATTCATGGCCCAGCTAAAGGCCTGCCTTCTACAAGAACTCTTTCCCTGTCTTTCTTAGCCTTAGTGCCATGAGCCTGCTTCCAGTTTATCCTGTGTATATCTTGTTTGTACATAGTTCTTGGCTTGTTGCCTCCTTGAGGCCAATGACTTTTTTACTTTTCTTGGTATCTGGCATATGTAGTAGGCACTTTATAAATGACTAATTAGAATAGGCCAGACTTGAGATGTGAACCTGCATTGGGGTGCTGTCTGCATGAGTGGAAAGAAAGAGACCATAGATGAGAAGTAATTATGAAGGTATGAAATCCAGAGCCTTGGATATTGATGGAGTTGTGTATTGGATAGATTGAGTCAAGAATGACACCTAGATTGGGAATCTGAGTGACTGAGAAGATAGTGGTTTTCTTGACTGCAGTTGGGGCGGGGGGCGGGGGGGGGGTTAGATGGAACGATCAGAAAGTTCTGTTTTGGACATACTGAGTGTGAGAATATCTATGAGGACGTCCAGTAGGAAATTAAATGACAGAATTTTAGAGTTAGAAGGAGCCAGATCTTTGTCCATCCTCTCTCTGCCTGAAGTTCCCTCCCTCGCCTCTTACAAATGAGGAACTTGGGGCCCAAACACAGGAAGTTACAACAACCCAAAACCAACAAACTTGAAAATGACTTTAATGCTCATAAAATAAGAAATTTTAAAATAAAATTTGTTTTAAAAAAAAAGTATTTAGCACTGTGCCTGGCAAATAGGTGCTATATAAATGCTTATTCCCTAATTTACACAATTTTAGCAGGAAAGGTGGGGCTAGCTGGCCAGATGTGCATTTTTAAATGCCCTCTGGTAGCCAGCATTCAAACAAAGAAGGAAGAGAAGCCAAAAGCCTTCTCCCAGAGAAAGGAGTGAGTTCTAGGGAGGAAGAGTCCCTGGAAGAGGAATAGTGTTGGTGGTTCAGTGCTGCTGGCACCAGTCCAGCCTCCGGGGCCACACACATACATGGCCCAGAGTAGGGTTGGTTGGATGTGGAACCAGATTAGTCTGAAAAGGGCTAAGGAAACTCAATCTCTTGATTGTTAAATGTCTGTATTAAAATGAATTGATTGAAAACGCATTTCTCAAACACTTAATATATGCCAGGTTCTATGTTGAGCACTGGAGGTGAAAAGCTGAGTCAGATCAGGACAGAAGGGCAGTTAGAAGGGGGGTGTAAGGGAGGCCTTCTTTGAGGAAGGATATTGTAGACATAATAGAGCAGTGCCAGAGGATATGTATCATAATAACAGCATTCATAGAACACCTTAAGGTTTGCTAGGCACTTTATAAATATTTTCTCCTTTTATCCTCACAACTGGGGGGGGGGGGGGGTATTCCCAGTTTTCTAATGAGGAAGCTGAGGCAGACAGATTAAATGCCTTGCTCTGGGTCATGTAGCCAGTGTCTGAGGCCAGATTGAATTCAGATTTTCCTGACTCCAGGTCCACTGTGGCACTCAGCTGCCTCTAGGATCCTGTAGGAGGAGGAATGGGGTGTACTGAGCCCAGAAAAAAGAAAGTTTGGTTTTGATATAAGGAAAAACCTCCTAAAAGATAAAAAGAGAAAGGAGGAAGGGGGAGAACAAGCACTTATTCATTCATTTTTTTTTTTTTAGTTTTCAGTGTTAACTTTTATAAGATTTTGAATTCCAAATATCCCCCCCCCAAGATGATATGAAATCTGATGTAGGCTGTACACGTACAATCATATTAAACATATTTCACAACATAGTCATGTTGTAAAAGAAGAATCAGAACAAAAGGGGGAAAATCACATGAAAGAAAAAAAGGAGAGAGAAAATAGCATACTTCTGTCTGGATTCAGACTCCATAGTTCTTTCTCTGGATGTGGATAGCATTTTCCATCATGAGTCTTTCGGAGTTGTCTTAGATCATTGCATTGCTGAGAAGAGCTAAGTCTATTAAAGTTGGTCATTACACAGTGTTGCTGTTACTATGTACAATGTCCTCCTGGTTCTGCTCATTTAGCATCAGTTCATATAAATCTAGGTTTTTCTGAAATCTTCCTGCTCATCATTTCTTACAGAACAATACTATTCTATTCCATTCATATACCACGGCTTGTTCAGCCATTCTCCAATTGATGGGCATCCTTTCAATTTCCAGTTCTTGGCCACCACAAAAAGAGCTGCTGTCAATATTTTTGTACGTGTAGGTCCTTTTCCCTTTTTTATGATCTCTGGGATACAGACCTAGTCCTGGTATAGCTGGATCAAAGGGTATGCATAATTTTATAGCCCTGTGAGCATAGGAACAAACATTTATTAAGTACCTACCGTGTGCCAGCATTGTGTTCATTGCCTTACACACATTATCTCATTTGATCCTCACAACAACCCTGGAAGGTAGGGGTTATTATCCGCATTTTACAGATGAGACAGTTGAAGCAGTTAAGTGACTTGCCCTGAGTCACACAGCTAGGAGATGTCCGAGTCTGGATTTGAATTCAGGTCTTCCTTACACGAGGCCCAGTGTTCTATTCAGTGCATTCCAAAGTAGAATCTATCCTGTGCTGCCTTCATGCAGTAATAAGATTCTTCTAGCAGTGGCTGGGTGACCATTTGACCAGGGATATTGTAGATGGGATTCTTTCTTCTTTGGGCAAAGATAAATGTTTTCTGAGGTCCCTTCTAACTCTGATTCTATGATTTTGTTTCCTTAAGTTTTCTGATTTAATTCCTAGCCCTGTCTTACTGATTTTCTCACTTCCTGTTCTCTGTTCCCAGTCTTAAAGCCTGAGGGAATGGTAGCTTCTGTATCTGAGGCTTCTTCGAAAGTTTCAGCAGTAAAGGTAGGGGGTGTGATGGATAGTGGGCAGTAAGAATCGGGAATGGTTTAATTCTTCTCTTCACAGGATCTTTGTAATCCTGTGCCCTCATTTTATAGAAGAGAGAGGAAATGAAATCATTTTGGACCTGAAGATTAGTAGGTGTAGCTGATGTGGCTAGGACATTTGTCCACCCTTATTAGAGAGAGAAAATAGAAGTGATGTCATTTAGCCAAGTCCTTTTCCATACAGTGCTTATTTAAGCATGTTGTGGGCTTCTGGACAAAAAAAACTGAAAAACCCAAAATGGATCTGAATGTGAGACCTAACACCTCCCTCAATAGTTAAAGAGTGACACACCGAAAATACTATATAAAGCACATTGCAAAATAAAAATTCTTTGATTAAATATCCCCATTCTTTCCTCCTTTTTTCATAGAAACTTAGGTCGGTATCAAAGCTGTCACTAACAGTTTCTGAACTTGGGACAAGCAGCATAAAATATACTCTCAAATTAACTTTTAAAGGCATAGGAGTGTGGGGGTGGCGGAGGTGTCTGCTTCCTCTTTTAATTATTCTTGCTGAGTGCAAAACCCTTCTATTTGTAGCAATTGATGGACAGTAGGGTAATCACAGAGCCTTCTAAATTTTGGCACCTTGAAGCGAAATTTTTTTCTCAGTTATTGCTTTGGTCAGTATCAAAGGTAAGTTTGACCAAAGACCTGCAAGAGGTTAGCTTTTTCCAGATTGTACTTTCAGTTAAAAAAAAAAAACAACAAATCCCAACAACTCCCATTTCTTCTCTTTTATTGCTAGGAAATTTTTCCATTCTTTGACACTGGTAGAGTCAAGTTTGGGGGGAAATTTAAATTGATTTCATGCCTCCCCCTGTCCTCACCATTTATTCCATGGGGATACAAGAAGAGCTTGTAGGTTTGAGAGATTGTTTGGGGCTTTGACCACATTTGCTGCCTGCTTAGAGCTGAAATTTTCCTTAGAGGATTAAATACCAGCCTTTCTCTAGTAATGACCATTTCATGGTCTTCATCCTTGGGTCCCCACCCCATAATTAAACAGTTCTTCTTTATCGCCACCTCCCCAGTGACTCCTTAATCATTCCTACAAAGTTCTCTTTCAAATATCACATGGCTAGGCCAGTCTTCTAGAGCACAGGGGCTTCATGGTAGATTGCAGAGAATCTCCTTGATTTTCAAAGTTGTAAAGACTAGTGTCAATCCAAAGAAAGGATGTGATTTGTTTCAAAGAAAGAAGAAACAAGACAAAGTAGATGTAGAGTAGATGAGAAGATCCCTCTCCTCAGATCAGTAGTTCAAAGGGAGACCCAGATCTAGGTTTAGGGAAGGATTACCCTTAGGATTGTTGACTCCTCTCCTCTTCTGCCAGTTCACTTTTCTGGGACATGAACTTACCAACAGTTTAACAAACACATACACCTCTCTTTGAGAAGGTGATAGGGAAGAGAGGTAAGACTGGAGCTGGTGAGAAAAAAAGCCAGCTGACAGGCAAATGATAGCAAGGAAGAATTGAAATTTCTTAGGAGCTGTTAAGGGAGAATTTCTGGTAACTATATTTTTTAAAGCTTTTATTGATTCCTTCTGTGTTTTATAACAGTTATTTCCTATATATCTATGATGTCAATATAGATATGTATGTATATGGCATGGATACCCACGTACTATATAGCTATCTACCTGTCTTCTTCCTCCCAACCTCCAGTGCAACAAAGAAAAGCAGTCTAGCAAAACCAACTGACAGCATTTATGGTGAATATTTATATTCACTGGATCATATCAAATAACACTTCAGAGAAGGTGTAATTCTGTCTAAGGTAACTCTGAGATATAATAGTAATAGCTAGTATTTATATAGTTTTCCAAGATTTGTAAGTACTTTGTTTTTCTTATTTATCCTCCGAACGATCCTGGGAGGTACTTGGTATTTATTATCCCCATTTTATAGATGAGGAAACTGAGATAGAGGTTATGATTTGCCCAGGATCACACAGCTAGTTAAGTGTCAGTGGTCTCCTGATAATATGTGCAGCACTATCTACTTTACTACCTAGCTGCTAGTTCAGGATATGAATTAATTCATTAGGAAAAAGGTGTAATGTGACCCTCTCTTCTACCTCTTTTCCCAATGACCTAGAGCCTCAGTTTCCTCATCCATACAGTTGGCATAATGATAACTTGCACTACCTGTCTCATCGAGGTTATCATGAAGAAACCATGAAGTGCTTTAGGAATGTAAGCTGATAGATCTGAGAACCTTTACCCTATCATGACTAGTCCCTCTCCCCACTTAAGTGTTAGACTTCTTTCTGTTAACTAGAATGACTATCCTCCAAACCCACATTTACATCGAGCATAACGTTCTGTTATGGTGGATAAGTTGATCTCATAGGAAACTGACTAAAGTAGGACCAACACACCCGAAGTGAGCGGTTGGATACCGGGAATGTGTAAGAGAAACAAGGAACTGCTGACAGGGAGATAAGGTGGGAAACGAAAGGTTATCCTAGTGAATTTGAGTTTAATTTAAAACCATTAACTAGGACAACTGTGGGAATCAACCCTAGATGCCTAGGGACACATCCGAGTTGAAAGGATTCGCAGTTAAAGGTGCCAGGGGTGGTAGAACAACCAGTTTGGAGAGTCTGGAAACTAGTAGGAGAGTAACTGCCCAGACCTGCTTGGGGCCTGCCTGAAAGGGCCTCCTCTCATCAAAGATTGGGGTTAGGGCAGTCATAGAAGCAAGAGACACACTCCTTGGTGTAGTGGTGGAGTAGGGCTTCAGACTTAGGATTCCATAAGTGCAGCTCACCTGTGTGTAACATGAGAATAACCATAGCACCTACTTTGAAAGTTTGAGAATAAATGAGAGAAAATTTGTAAGGTACTTAACAAACTTAAAAGCATATGAATTCTTATTATACAATTTGTTCTCTGAGAGCCTTCCCACTGTTGTCAAGCAGGTCTTACTTAGCATTGTTTACATCCAATAACAATGTATGTGAAATGTCATATAAATCATAAAGTAATATACAAATGTCAGCTGCTGTTAACGATGTTGTATATTATGATTGTATATGCAAATTCCTTGACTTGGCATTAGGAACCCTTGACAATCTGGTCTCACACTATCTTTTTGGACTTTATTGCATAATATTTCCCCTACTCCCCATTTCAGCCAAACCTGGGCTCCAGGTCACTACATACTTAACTGGCCATTTCATTGGTATTATGAGACAACATTACATTAATTGTTATTAATTAAGCACATCCCTGACATTATGTTCCAAGAAGAGGAGTCAAGCTGGGCTGCCTGCCATCTGAGTGGAAGAGCATGGAAGCCAGTTTGAACAAGCAAATGTTCAAATAATTAGAAAGCCAGCCAAAACTGTCTTCTCTCATTAAGAATATTAGGGTACTATATGAAACCACAGGTTTTAGAGAATAATCTTACCTTAAGACAGGAAATGAGATGATAACATTCACTGTTTCCATTTTGAAAATGAAAGCCATGATTAGGTAACATCCCTGCTCTCTATTCACTGACTTTGGAGGAGGTTGTCATTGAAGGCAGAAATATCTTGAGTAATAAGCAACCAATAGGAAGTGGACAAGTGGGAAAGGTTAATCTTTTTTGGTTTCTGTCTGTTCTTGCTTTGAATGCATCCCCTTGGGAATATAATCACCTGAGTTGAGGAAGGTAGAGAGAGAGTTATCTTTCTGCTGAGACTATCACAGGTGCTGCTGAGCTTATCAGGTTTTTGACAAAGCCAGGAGAATCATCACATTATTTTCAGCCCTTCATAATTCTCAGGGAAAGGACTTTTAGAAAATTGAGAAGTCTTTGTATATTGGGGGAGAAGAAGAGGGCTGAGAATAGGCAGGGCAGGCTGGGAGAGATTGAGTTTGGGTGAGTTGCATAATGGTGTTTTCAGACCTTTAAAAAGTTTCCAGCTGCAAAGTAGGAGGCTTTATATCCTACTGAAAATTGGGGGTGATGAAGAATGGCAAAGCTGAGCTTTTTCTGCATTTGTGTTCTTACTAAACCATTGTCTGCTCTGTGATGCTTGTATGTCATTCAGGCGTATTAAAGGGAAGAATTTGGAATCAGAAGCTGGGTTCTCATAACCTAGCTGGATTATATTACCTGTGGGAATAAGCCCATCATTTCTTTTCTCTGGCTCTCAGTTGGAGCCTGTACTAACTAGTTAGCTTCTTTCATTCCCTTCTAGCCCTGGACATACCAGATTTGTGATTTATTACTTAGCACAATTCTGGACATACCAACAGAAAGAGGCAGTAAAAGTGTGCTTAATTAAATACCTGATTTGAGTCTTTAACAATTTACTTTTTTTTCTTTAAATCCTCTTGAATTAATGGTGAGTTCCATAAGCTAAACAACTCTCTCAACTATCCCTTTTTCTTACCTTTCACGGGCTAATTTTTCTAGGGAACTCCAGGGGGAAAGGGTCTCAGCAGTCCCTGAATGTGCTCTGTGGACACATCCCGCTCATGTTTATATTGATCTGTTACGGGTGGCACAGCCTGCTTCCCTCATGATCTCATTTGAGTCTCCTAACAACCCAGTGAGGTAGATAGTACAAATATGAGGAAATGGGGACTGGAAAATTCAGTAATTCATCTAAAGAATAACATAGTTTAAGTAGCAGAGCAGCAAGGATTCAAACCCAGGTCTGCTGACTGCAGCTGAAACCATGCAAGCGATGGATAATGTCAGTAGTTAGGCAGATAACAGCTTTGGTAACTGACACTTCAGCTTTCTGCTCATGCCTGGGAGATGAATGTAGCCTGACCCTGATGGACAGGGGCAAATAGAGGTCTCATTGGCATCAGAAGGAGAGAGCCTTAAGGTGGTTTTTGTTTTCATATCTTGTGGTAGGAAGGCATGTTTTTCCCCATGGAAATTTGTATGATTCCCCCAAATACTTTCCTTCTAGAAAGTATTTTCTTTCATAAAACTCTGTATATGGCTCCTTGTGTTGTGTATAGATATGTTTACTTTGGAGAAAGGAGATTAAAGAAGCTCTTAAGGCTGCATCCCTGCCCAATGTTCCAAAGGCATGTAGGTATCCATAGACATGGGAGCATTAGCTCTCCCTAAAGTCAGGGTGCCCTGCAGGGCTAGATCATTCCACTAGATTAGCATCCCAATACTCACAACACCAGTATAGCTTTTCTTCCACAGAGACACATATTTTGATCTAGGGTGGGATGGGATGATCTATAAATTGTTTCATAGGGTTTTCACTTTGAAAAAAGACATTTGTTGCTATTACTAACTTCTCCCTTCTGCAAGTTTCTCAAGCTCTCTCTCTCTGGGCCTCATTTCCTTATCTATAAAACAGGGGGATTGGACTAGATAATTTCTAAATTCCCCTCTGGCTCTGAATCTGTGATCCTTTAAACCATAGTCCAAAGGCAGTGAAATAAATGCCTGAAGGCTTTTGACGGGTAATTTTTTTTTTTTTCATTTTATTTTTAAAATGCATTTTATTGGGTTTTTTTATCAACCACATTTCTTGATGTATTCATCTCTCTCCCCTCAAAGAGAGCCATCTCTTATAACAAAGCATAAAAAAGGGGAAAAAAGTTTAGCAAAATTAGTCAACATATCTAAAAAGCCCATGCCAATAGTTGCCTCTCCCCCTACTTGTACAAAGAAGTAGGGGTTGGGAGGAGATGCCATATATGTGTGTGTGTATGTATGTGTGTGTATCTTTTTCAAACTGTATTTCCTGTGAACATAGTTCAGGATAGGTGTGAGACTCCAAAGAGGAAGGTTGAATGGTTAAAGTGATTAAAAGTGGCTTAAATCAGGAAGACTCATCTTCATGAATTCAATTCTGGCCTCAGACACTTAACTAGCTGTGTGACCCTGGGTAAATTACTTAATCCTGTTTACCTGTTTCCTCACCTATAAAAGGAATGGCAAACCACTCCAGTATATTTGCTAAGAAAACCCCAAGGGTGCAGCCGGCTGGTACAGTGAAAGGAGCACCTGCCCTGAAGTCAAATTTGTCCTCAGACACTTGACATTTAAATCTAGCTGTGTAACCTTGGGCAAGTCACTTAATCCCAGTTGCATTGCCTTCCCCTCTCCAAAAAAAGAAAAGAAAAAGAAAACTCCAAATCAGGTCATGAAGAATCTGAAACAAATGAACAGCAACAACCAAAAAATACCTGGTCTTTCTCATTGTTATCTGTGTATAACCTTTGCCTCCTCTATGGAAAACCCTTTGCAAACCTTCAAATTTTATATGAATTGTTAATGTTATTATTATCATTATATTTTTAAAGCCAAAGGGAAATTACCTAAGCCACCCTCACATCAGACTCCTCTTCTACAAAATCCCTAACAACTGGTTCTTTAGTCTATGTTTGAATATACTCATTGACAAATAGCACACAGCACACACACACACACACACCCCCAAGGCAGCCCATTCTATTTTTGTACGACCCTGACTGTTAGAAGAAATATTCAGAACTGAAGTGTATCTCCTTGTGATTTCTACCCACTGGTCCTTGATCTGCCCTTTAGTTCAGTCATCTCCCAAATCATAGCACCTCAAGTATCCTGGTCCCAAGTAAACCTGCTCTTCAGACTAAGCCTTCCCTAAACCCTTCAGACATTGTTCATGTGGCATGTTTTCAAGATGCTTGGCCATTCTTGTTGATTCACTGCCCTTTTTGAAATGAGATGCCCAGAACTGGACACAAGATTCCAGTAATATTGTAGTCTAGCCAGCAGAGTATAATGAAGTGATTACTTCCCTACTGAATAACAATTCTCCTTTTCTCATTTAAAAAAAAATTATTGATGACTCATTTTTACAGCAGAAAATTTACAATTATGTTTCTTCCTCTCCCATTTGGAGAGCCATTTCATAAAACAAAGAATAAAAAACCCCAGTTCATCTGAACTAAACAGTAAATTAATCAAATCTAATGGAAATATTCAGTGTTCCCCATTCTTATTCTAGAAAAGAGATGTGTTTTCTTATATCTTTTTCAGGGCCAAGTTTGCTAATCTTAATTACACAAATGCATATTCTTTTAATGTGGCTTAAAGATTGCATTAACATTTTGGCCACTGAGTTGAATTGCTGATTCATCTTAAATCCTAATCCTGATGATGCTTTTCAGCTCTTATAACCCTCATCAATTAACTTCCCATCTCTGAAACTCACTTTCCTTTTCTGTAAGATGGTGATAACAATAACTTACACCATATACCTCAGATGATTGTTATGAACAAAGTGCTTTATAAGCCCTGTTAAGTGCTATAGGAATGTGAATTCTTATTATAGAGCTTGCAGTCAACTCAAACTCAAGAATTTTTCATTTCTGTACTTGGATAATTAACTTTTTGAAACTAAGTAGAAGACTATCTAAAACCAACTAAAAGTGTTATGATGGGCTAAATGGTGCAGTGAATAGACCACTGGTCCTGGAGTCAGGAGGACCTGAGTTCAAATCCGACCTCAGATACTTAACACAAAAAAAACTAGCCATGTGACCTTGGGCAAGTCACTTAACCCCACTTTCCCCCCCTAAAAGCAAAAAAAAAAAAAAAGTGTTATGATGGATGTTTGGTTAGAGAAGCCAGCAAATTTCTGGAATTTTCTCCCTGTAACAGGCATTTCTGGATAAAGGAAGCATTAGGGTCCAAATGAGGCCCCAGCTAAACCTATATGAAGGAAAAGTTCTTTTCTGAAAGACTTAAGTAACACTGTGCTTCAGAGTAGTTGCTGTTATTGTCATATTCTCTTTGCCCAGAATCTCCACCAGTTTTCATAAATGGCATTCAAACAAATCAAAACACCCATATTTCCCCTCTCCCTCCTAAAGCAAATGTGTTTTTCAAAAGTTTTGAGCTTCCTGGCTTACATCTACATTGTCTTCCTTCCTGGTTTTATGGGCCTTGAAATTTCATTAGTACTGCAAGTGAAGTTATTAGTCACAGGAGATAGTTTTAATAATTAAAATGCCAAATCAAATTAAATAGGACAGTTGTTTATACAAATGGCCCCCTCTGCCCTCAACCATCTGTTTATGATCTGTACAGAAGAAGACCTGAGACAGTGTCAGAACATTTTTACTTTTTGGTCCTGAGTATAGAACTTAATGTAGGGAGAAACTCAGGAACTCATATTTTGAATTATCTAGAGCACTGAGATATAAGGGCAACTGACAGATATTCAGTACTAGTGTGTGTCAAAGGCAGGCCTTAAACCCAGACTTGCTGACTCTTAAGACCATCCCCCATCCCCTACACCATAGTTCCTCTCTTTGACTGCCCATAATCTTTGGAAATCCAGAGCAATTTTTGGTAGATTCATTTTGTGTATTCCTATGACTTTTAATTGTACTAACTTGTACTAACCTCTCTCAGGAGCTCCTGGCTCAGCATCTCTTAACTGCTGATGGAACATTTTCCACCTGGATGCCCTCCAATTTAGCATGTTAAAAGCAGAAATCATCTTTTCCCCCAAATGTATTCTTCTAGACTTTCCTGCTTGTTTATTTAATTTTTTTCAATGAACAAAAATCCATTTTCTCTCCACTCATCCCCTCAGTTGGGAAAAGAGGAAAACAAAACCCTTGTAACAAATATTCATAATCAGATAAAATAAATTCCCAAATTGGCCATGTTCAAACAGCATGTGTCTCAGTCTAAACCCTGAGTTGATTACCTCTCTGCACAGGTAACTTGCTTCATCAAGTACGATGGAATTGTGATTAGTCATTGTATTGATCAGAGTTTTGGGGTCTTTCAAAGTTGTTTGAATTTACAGTGTTATGGAATAAATTTTTGTGGTTCTGTTTATTTCACTCTGATCAAGTCATAGAAGTCTTCCCAGATTTTTCTGATTCTCTCCCTTTCATCATTTCTTATAGCACAAAAGTATTCCAGTCTGCTCTCATACCATAATTTGTTCAATCCAGTTGATGCATACATTCCAGTTCTTTGTCATCACAAAAAGCTGCTATATATATGGTCCTTTTCATCATGCTTTGATCTTTTGGGGATATGAGCCTACTAATTATGGTAGTGCTGGACTAAAAGGTATAAACAATTTAGTGACTATAGGCATAGTTCCATATTGTTTTCCAGGGTGGCTAGACCAATCAGTTTGCAAATCCATCAGTAGTATAGTGCATTAGCATCCCTGTTTTCCCTTCAGCGTTTGTCATTGTCTCTTTTTTGGGGCAACTTTGTCAGTCTGATGGGTGCAAGTGGAAGGTCTAAGATGTTTGCATTTCTCTATTAGGGATTTGTAGAATTTTTTACATATGGCTATTGATAGATTGGATTTCTTCCTTCCTGATCATATCCTTTGAGCATTTATCAGTTGGAGAATCTTCCCTTTTTCTTCTTATTCTTCTCTTTCTTTTTTTTATTTTGCTTTTTGGAGAGGGGAAGGCTGGGCAATTGGGGTTAAGTGACTTGCCCAAGGTCACATGGCTAGTAAGTGTTAAGTGTCTGAGGCTGGATTTGAACTCAGGTTCTCCTGACTTCAGGGCCAGTGCTCTATTCACATTTTTCTTAATGGCACTATAATTTCCTAGTCTCCCACATTTAAAGCTTACATTTAAATCTAATAAATTCCATCTGACATTTATATCAACATTTTGACTTCTAGATGGTTTTGGATTCTAAGTGTCATCTATTATGTTATCATTCTCTCCCAGCTTTGTGTCTTCTACACAATTTATAATGATGTTAAATATGCTTTTAATGTAAGTCATTGATTTAAAAAAATGTTAAAAGCTTACAGAACTAAGAACAGATCTCTAGGGCACTGCACTAAAAAGACATGCTTCCAAGTTGATGTTGAACCACAAATGACTGCTTTGGGTCTAGTCGAATAGTTATAAGCAGTTATTATCAGCTAGACAACCTGAGACACCTTCCAGCTCTAAGAAGCAGTGATTCTGTGACAGTCAAAAAAGAACCCTCATAGTGAGATTATCTTTATGCCGAATTAGCTAAACAATGTATTCTTGTATCCTTAACATTTATCATGCATGGGAACTGGCTTCCAGCTCCAGGTGGGACTCTTAGTTAAATGGCTCCTGTGATGAGGACCAGACCTTGCAGGACCAGGGATCTTAGGTTGGTCATACAATGGAAACTTGATCACCTTCCTCTTCCATCGTGGTTTAGTGAGTTCTATATTATTCTCTTTTCCTAAGTATTAGAAAAGAATATTTAGGAAGGAGGTAATCTCAGGGGTAGGTACATGTATGGTTGGAAGAATTTAAGGTTTTAGTGAATGTTCAGCTTGTAGTTTGACTTAAACTTCTTTGGGACCACAAGAGGTACTGGAATTTGGAGTGGAGGCCTTCCCTCAGGTCAAGCATGAGTTTCCTAGATAAGAGAAGGTTTCATTTATGCATTGCTTTGCAGATTCACAACACACCTCATAAACTAATAAAGTAGGCAGTGTAGTATAATCAGTATTTTACACATTAGTTACCTGAAGCAAAGTTTAGCCCACTCTTGCAGTTAGTGCTAGTACTTGAATTGGATATATTTATATCATACTTCCTTGCCGCCCCAAGTTCCACCCCATGTCCCAATTGAGAGTTGATTATATGTTCATTTAAGAAAGAGATCTCCCATCCCTAGAAATATGTTAATAAGTTGGTAGGTATTTTTAAACCTTTTAAAGATGTCTTCTATAGTGATGTTGGTCAAGCTAACCTTTGAGAAGGAAGAGAACAGTATCCAGGAAAAAGGTTTAATCCCTTTGGAAGATGCTGTTGGATGGGGAAAATTCATAATGTGACTCTTTACCCAGCTATGACTTAACACTCTACTCTCTTGTCATTACTGATCTCAGAGAAAATTTTGTGCTAGTTATAGTAACTTTTAATTTCCATTAGTTGATACTGTATCAGAATATGCAACATTGCCCTCAATAAAGGCCTAGCAAAAATGAGATTTGACTTTTATGTAAATTATCACCAAAAAATAAGGGTACATACAGCCTGTTATCCTCACCTAACTCAGAGAAGCTGTCCTAAAATAAAAATATTATTTGCAAGGTATACTGAGAGATCGATGTTTCTTGTTTGTGCTATTGTTATTGGCTCTTTCTCCCCTCCCAACCCCCAATATAATTTTGATTTATTTCCTAAAATTTGCTGGAATGTTTAGATTGGAAAGTGCAGTCAGTATGCTTTTCAGTTTTTGAAGCTTCCATTATTTCAGGGCTGACATGTAGAATGTGGGATGAGAAAGTAGGTAGAGCGTGTAATGCTGTAATGCTGGTGTTTTTTAACACCCATTATTCCAAATCTGCTTGGACAAAAATTGATGACCCTAAAATTCTTGAGCAGTTCCTACAGATTGTCTCTGACAGTTATATGCCTTTGGCTTCTTTAAGAGAGGAAAGAATGGTTTTTAAAGGACTTTTAGGGCTAGAGGAAATGTTCACATTGTACTTGATGGTCTTTGCTGTTGAACTCTTCAGTGTACTTTCAATACATTTTCTTACTATTCATATAGTTTTAGCATCATCACATGCTCACTGTCATCCCTGATACAAACATTCATTCTAGAGCCACTCCAGGCTGTGCCTTAGGGCAAAGGTTTGCTTAATCTCTCTGGGCCTCCTGTGCAAAAGGAGTAGGTAGGACTTGGTTACCTTTTAAGGTCCGATTCAGCTCTATGTCTATAACCCTGTGATCCACATTCAAGATGGCATATGACAGCCTCCATAACATAACATTCACCACATAGGAATGTTCTAAACATTGCTTTCTGAAGGAAAAAAGAGTGGGGAGGTGGAGCCTGCCTCTTTTTATATGTAACATTTAGATGATATAAAAACCTGCTGATACCAGAGAGCTGATTTTAACAGGCTGCTTGTTGTATTTTGTTTTAGGACTGCAGGACTTCGATGAACAGCTGGTAGCAGAAGTATCTGAAAAGCATTTACATGAGACATGTTCTGGGTCATCCAAGAATGAGGCACCACTACGCCTCCTGGCCCCTCTGACAGATAAGAATGCTAATACCGAAGCTAACCTTGAAATTGGCCAAGTTTCATCAGTGATGCCATTGCTGTTGGATGCCAAGAAGCCTGAGGATATCCCTGCAGCAATTTCTGATCAGGCTTTGTCCTCAGATGATTCAGCAGCCCCACAAGAAAACTCAATGACAGAAGGTAACATGGGACTGACTCTCGAGGCTTCCAATGATGCCGAGTCAAAGGCCAAAACCTTGCCTGCAGAATCTGTGTCCAACAGAAGCAGACTTAGGAAACCCAAACCAGTCTCTCTAAGGATGAGAACAACTGGAGGAGAATTCTCAGAAACCGACACTGCTGTGGAGGACCCTCCTGTCCCCAAAGCATCCTATCAGTTCAATCCAGATGAGCTTGATGAAAACACAAATCCTGTCATGATAGGAGGTTCCAAGATCCCCAATTCTCCTCCTGCAGTGAAGCAAACCTTAAGTTCTTCCAATGGAGATGCCAGTGATTCGGGGGTCGAGCTGCTGGAGGAATCCAGGGGCTCACCTTTGAAACTGGAATTCGATTTCACAGATGGCACAGAGAGCACAGGAGTCAAGAAACCCCTTTCTAGGAAACCTGCACCTGGAGGCAGGAAGATGGTTAGTAAGCTGGCTCTCCGGGCACAAAAAGATGGAGTCAGCAAGCCAGTCATTGCCAAAGGCTTGGAAAAGCCTTCAGGCCTAGCAGACGAAGAGATTCCCCTCCAAAAGGCCTCCTCTAAACTAGAGTCCAATCAGGGGGATGACCACAACTTTAACCCCTTTGGGGGCAGCTCCGCTTTGCAGAACTCCCCACCCCTCTCAAAGGGGTCATATCACTTTGACCCAGATAACTTTGATGACTCCATGGATCCCTTCAAGCCTATGAAGACCCTAAGCAACTATGGGCCAGCTAACTTTTGCTCCTCAGATGGTAATGAAGCTATTGAAATCTTAGAGTCTCAGCTGTATGAAGTACAGGGTGAGGAGGTGAAGAAAGGGACAGCTTCCCCCAAGAAGGCAAAGTCGCGTTTGATAACGTGAGTGAGAGTGGATGGTGGGGGTAATCCTGTTCTTTGCTCTCTCTGTGGGGCCTGGTAGCCAGCTATAACTTCTGGTGCCTGTTTAGCTTGGGAGGTACAGAAGGGGCAGAGATGGATGCTTGTAGCTTTAGCCCAGAGTTTTCACTGCGTTGCCTAACATCATATTAGCTATTGTACAGAATGAGAATCACCAGAGGCATTTTTGTAACTAAGGTTTGTTTTCTTTTGTGTGTTTTATTCCATTAAAAAAGATTAAGAAGCAACACTGAGTGATGGACTTCTGAAACCCCGGGTCATCCATCAGAGGTCACTTGGCTTAATATCTAACATTGGAATAGCTAGCACTGTGCTAGCCCTATGTAGAAGCCTACTGAAAATCAATAGCATGGGGGTCTTCCATAATGTGTAATTTTTGCAAGTGACTATAAGGGAACAGTTCAGAAAACGGATCAGTTAAATCTAGCTTAAGAACATTTGCTTGTGTGTTTTTTTTTCCCCCACTAAGTCTTGGGTGGTCTTCCCAAGTATTTTTTGAATTATTAAAGTCCCTGAATCCTAGACCATATCCACTGTCCAGATCCAATAGTTAACAATTCATCACTTTGTACCTTAGCCCTATTTTTCAGAGGTAGTATGCTGGACCCTTGAATCAAGAAATAAAAAGTGGGTGACAGAATTAGAAATCATTTTCAATTGGTGTGTCATGATGAGAAGTTGAATAGGAAAAATTGCGTAGTAGGAAGGTTTATGCTATACATCAAAATAATCCTGGTTCTGTCACAGATGTGCTTTGTGACCAAGTCACTTCACCTATAATATGTGCCAGAGGTTCCTTATTTGTAGAATGTGGAGTTTGGATTTAGATGGGCTGTAAGGTTCCTTCTAACTCCCATATTTCTGTGAACTTCAGAGCTTTGGAGAGGGCAGAAGGGTGTGCACTAGACAGAGGAATCTCAGTCTTCAGTGAAGTAGCCAAATGCCCTGACTTTTAGCTAAAAGCAGACTAAATACCGGTTTTCTTAGGTTCTTTTGTCATGCTGTTTCCATTGGGTGGTGTAGTAGAAATTTCAGTGGACTTAGGAGACAGATAACCTTGGTTCAGTTCCTAATCCTGACATTTATTAGTTTTGTGATCATTGGGCAAGTTCTTTTCTCTGAATTCTAATTCTGTACTATGAGAATAAAAATTATACTAACTGAAGGCATGTATGTAAAGTGCTTTGTTACTGTTAAATGCCAGTTACTGAGGGCACCTGGGTTCCTTATTGCCTCTGACATATACTTGTGTGAGTTGGGCAAGTCACTTAACCTTTTTGGGCACCAGACAGCTCTCCAGTACTAGAAGTTACTGAGGAGTTGCTAATCTCCATTAGTGGAAGGAGTTTCTACACTGGGAGTTCCTCCAGATTAATGAAATCATAGATCTGAACCAAAAGTAAAATATATATATATATATTCATTCTTCTTTGTGTGTGCAATGTGCAGACATACACACATACACATGCTATTATCTTTTTTTTTTCTTTGCTTTTTGGAGGGCAATTGGGGTTAAGTGACTTGCCCAAAGTCACACGGCTAGTCAGTGTGTCCAAGTGTCTGAGATCAGATTTGACCTCAGACTCCTGACTCCAGGGCCAGTGCTCTATTCATTGCGCCACCTAGCCGCCCTAATATCCTTGTTAATTGGGCTCAGACCCCAGGATGAATGTCAGGGGAATAGTTAATAAGCATTATTAATATTTATTGATATACCGAAGAAGAGGAAAGATTGGGAGATAAAAAATCTTCATTTCAGGCTCAGATTGAAGAGAGTGGTCAGTCAGAAGAGATCTATGCCAATGGGAGAGAAAATGTTGACAAATTTTCCCCATGTACTTCCTCAGGAAGTCACTTTCAGGTTGTGGGAAGTACTAGCCACTGTTTTCTTCCTCTCAGTAGATTTGGATCTCCCACAACTATTTTTGATGAATAAACCTTGATCATCTCTCTTGACTTATGGTTCTCCCATCCAGGACAGTTAGTGGTTATTTCTTTGAAATTTAACCTATAACATAGTCTTCTGCAAGAAGGAGTGTCATGTTCTAGATAATCTAGATTTCTGATAGATACAACCTTCCTCCATATACTGAGCAGTGACTAAATCTGGGTCATCTGTATTTAATATAGTCTGCTGGAAAGACAGAGTCAACAGTAGATTGGTAGTCCTAGTTTTGATATTTAAAATCTGTGTAACAGTACATGGGTGACTTAACCTTTCAAAGCCTCAGTTATGTTCATCCATACAAGGACAGAGATCCAGTAATATTTATGTGTCCACATACTTCTGCATACCTTACAGGGTTGTGAACAAAGATCTTCATAAACCAAAGAAGCAACACAGAAATAATGAGTCATCCTGACTCAGATTCTGACCATTTGCCACGTGACATTTGATAAGCTAGATGAAAATTGTATATTCTGTGTTTCTGTTACTTAGATTCAAATGTAAACTTGGACTAGAGTGATAGTATTGAGGATCTTGAGGGTTAGAGGCAGCTAGGTGGTACCATAGTGCACAGAGCACTGGACTTGGAGTCAGGAAGAGCTGAGTTCAAATCTAGCCTCAGACACTTAATAGCAGTATGACCCTGGGCGAGTCACTTAACCTCTGTCTCACTTAGTTTACTCATCTGTAAAATGGGAATGATAGTAGCACCTACCCTACAGTATTGTCACAAGGATCCAATGAGGTAATATGTACAGTACTGCAGATCTGAAAACTCTGTAAATGCTATTTATTATTATAACCATGCTCTATGCAGTCAAATATAAGTTGTCATTTGGAAGTTCACTTTATTGCTACAAAACTATCAGGATAAATTTCATACCTTTGCTAGACTCGGCTTTAGAGTGAACATCCTGGTTTCTCTAACAGTGATGTATGCAGCACCCAACGTTATTTCTGGAAATTTGTGATAATCATTCATTCTCCAGTGGTAACTAACATCCGTAAATTCGGGCATCCTTTATCTACACCAGACATCACAGAGAGAATTGTATTCTTTTACATCTACCAAACGAGAGAGAATATCCCAGTCTTTTTTACATGATTTTTTTCTCCATCTGTCTGTCTCTCTTTCCTGTCTCTATTTTTTTTATTTTTTATTTTTGGTGCATCAGGACTACTGAACAAGTGAAATTTCTCTGTTTTCTGTTGTAAGTACTCTTCCATGATTTCTGTTGGTCCTGGGGTGGGTTGGCTCTCTCCTCCTCCCACTGTCCTTCAGCATGTTGGCTTCCGCCTCTGAGTTTAGTCTGATACTCTGTCCTTTGCATTTCAAATTCCAGCTCATTAAAAAGCTGAGCCTTGCAATTGTCTGTATGTAAAGGAATGGAAACTGGCCTTCTAGCCTTAGCTGTGTGAGCTTGCTTCCATGGCATGGCACTTGTAACACATCCTGAAATCAGTAAAGAGAATGGTCCAGGAAAGCTTCTGAATTGCCCCTGAGATGGAGAAGACAGCCATTGTCTGGCCAGCTCTCCTGCTACCCAACATTGGAAGTCCTACTAGCCTTTGTGTAGAGGACAAAGTCCTGGATTTTAGAAGTATTGCATTTCTGCTGAGTCAGCTTAGCATCTCTCACTTCAGGGAGTAACTGAGGGTAACCATGACGGCTCTAGAGAGAGCAGAGCCCTCAAAGTACAGATTTTTCACGTCAGTCAAGTATGTTCTAGTAATTTATGTGCATATTGGGTATGTCATTTAAGTGAAATAAAAAGGTTTTTAAAAATCAGATGCATCCTTTTTTTATTTCTGAAATAAAAATACAGAAGCATAATGAGATTGTCCAACAGCAAAATCCTGTGCTTTCTCAAAATAGCAAGTGCCATATTAAATTGTTTTTGGTTTCCCCAGTTCTGGCTGTACACAGGACATAGTGTTCATCATCTGTCTTGTTACTAATAGAACATGAATGATATTATATCAGGCTGCTCCATTATTTTTACTCTTATGCTGTCTGCTGGCTATAATTCTCCTTCTTTGGTTAGTAAGTGGAGCCTCACTCAATTTTCTTACTCGTTACCTTCTAAGGAATTTACCAACCTGTAGTTTATGTAGAACTTGTTCGAGAGACATATTTTCTGATCAGTGTCAAAATCTCATTTGTTAGAATCTGGAAAAAACTTAACTTTTCCAGGCCTGAGAATTTAGGAAATATACTGGTGAAATACAGTGTCATACAGCCATTTCAGAGTTCCGTCTTCAGTACTAGCTTGTAGAAGCAACTGGAGTATTTTTTCTTTAAGGATGAACCCAGTGGTAGTTTCTTCCTCTTGCCCTTTTCCTATGGGAGAAGAACACGTGGAGTTTGTGACTGATCAGGCATTTTCCATCTCTGATTTATTTGTAGACCTTTCTTTGTGCAGTCTCATATGCTTTAGCCTGTGTCTGCTGCACACACTTTCTTCCCTATCCCAAACCCTAGAAACCAGGAATATGATTCTAAAATAGGCCTATTTTTCTTTCCAGGAGTGGCTGTAAAGGAAAGAAGTATGAAAATCAGTCACTTACTTTGGATGTGTGTTCTCAGGTAAGTCTGTTACTTGTGAGTGTCACAGAGCGTAAACTTTTTATTTGTGAATTGAGGCCAGTAACCAGTAACTGCCAGTTGCTTCCAGCACCTTTACACAAGTCATGGAAATTGGACTCTAGAAAAGATGAACACATACATAAAAAATTTTATATAGGGGGCAGCTAGGTGATTCAGAGAATAGAATACCAGCCCTGGAATCAGGAGGACCTGAGTTCAAATCTAGCCTTAGATACTTGACACACTTAGTAGCCATGTGACTTTGGGCAAGTCATGTGATCCCAATTGCCCTCCAAACAGCAAAAAAAAAATTTATATAAATAAACATGTGTTTATCTTTTTATGTATTTGTGAATGTTTATATAAATTTTTCTGGATAATTAAATAAATTTATTTTCAGGCCTCCATCTTCCTTTTGCCACTCCCCTCCCCAACTCCCCAGCGGAGAAAGTAAAAGACATTCCATTTTGTTTATTCTGTAACTTGAATGGTGATGGGGCAGTAGTTTGGCAGGGAGGGGATGCACAATATTCCTGTTGTCTCAAAATATCCAAGAAGTTGATATTTCCATTCTCTGAAGTATCTACAAAGGTCAGTGAATTCATTTATTTTAATTTATTTGTTTTTATTGAACTTATAAAGCATTTACCTTTAGGTGCCGGCACTGTGCTGAGTACTGTATCAACAGGGATTATTTGCACCAGAAAAGTGACCTAAAAGACATAATCGAGGGCTGGTCAGATAGGGAGAGTGAGACATAACAGATTTCTGCCTACAGACTTTGAAGAGTCATAGGAAAGTTTCCAGTGTTTTGGGTAGGTCCTGTATAGAGAATGTGATGCTTGGTATGCCATGATCCTCACTGGTTGAGGAGGACCCATAGAAGAGAGTGTATTCTTCTGAATGTGTCCATCTGAGTTTTCTTCTACAATAAAATCAATGTTGACTAAACATCTGTTTCTTTAGGATAAAGGAGCAATTATCTCCCAGATCCCAGACATTTCAAATAGGGATGGCCATGCCACTGATGAAGAGAAATTGGCTTCTACATCATCCAGCCAGAAACCGTCTGAGACCGAGGTGAAAGGTGAGCCAGAAGACGACCTGGAGTACTTTGAATGTTCCAATGTTCCTGTGTCTTCCATAAATCATGCGTTTTCATCCTCAGAAGCAGGTATGGGAGCCTATCTTCTATGTCATATAGTTTATAATTTAGAGCATTCTGAAAGCCTGACGTGATAGCTGCCTCATAAGAAGGTTAGAAGAACTGGAATCATTGAACCTATTGGGGGTGAGGGGGAAGAGACGACAGGAGCTGAGGACTTGGGCCAGCTCTTTTCTGTGGACTCTTATTTGGAAAGAAGAGGGCTTGGAATCTGGAAATTGGAAGAGCTATCAGACAGCATGTGGACTCAACCCCACATAAGGCATGGATCCCTTTTATGAGATCCCAAACAGTGATGATGGTCATCCAGCTTCTGCTTCTAGACCTCCAGTGACAAGGAGCTCACAACTTCCTGAGATTGCCCACTCACTCTACTTTGGGATGCCTCTCTGATTTTTAGAGCTAAACATTTTTCACTGACTTGGAGCCTAAATTTCAGAATCATAGGATAAAGCAACTAGAACTTTGTCCTAGGTCACCAAATTTGCAGTATTCTGAAACCTTCAGCTTCCTGGGCACAGTATGGCTTAGCACATTTACTTTCCCCACCCCCTATCTTGTCCTTCTTTATCCCCCATCCCACTGTTGTCCTAGGTTTTTGTCAAAGGGAGAAAGAGACAGGAAATATTATATATGGTGTCAGTCCTGTTGGTGATAAGACTTAAGTGGTTGAGAAAGAGGGAGATAGATGCCTTCCCCACCTTACATCACTTTCCATACACCTGTATAGGCAATCCCTGACACCCATCTCTCCATGCAAGTGATGGGTAAGATCCAATTTCAAGCAGAGGATATCAAAAGGGTGGGATCTTCAGCCAAAATGTGGGGGTGTTGAATTGATCTGAGTGAATAGTCCTCCCTTGCTGACACTAATGGTCATACCCACTCATTAGTCAACCAAAAGGGAAAGGAAACCACCACAGAACCCCCTCCTCCCCATGACCACTTTGTATATGAATGGGGAGGAGGTAACAAAAGGCCTCAATATCCTCTGAGGTCCCCCATCAACCTCCTATTATTCGAGGTACAGGTATTGCTAACTAACTATTACAGCTGTCTCTCTGTAACTGTGTTGGTCTTGGTTCTAACCCTCTGGGGTTAAACAAAACAAGTCTAATCATTCTTCCACTTAATAACCCTTCAAATACTGAAGACAACAATCATGTCCTCCTACTTTCTTCCCATATTTTCTCTTTTCTAGTTTAATTCTGCACTTATTTCTCCTGTGGAGCAGCTATCACCTCCTTCCTGCTTTCCTTTCTCTGGAAATAATTTATTTGTCAAGATCTTCTTAGAGTGTAGCATCCAAAACTGAATGTAATAATTAAGATTTCAGACCAAGGAACCATGATCTCTTTTGTTGGGACACTATGCTCCTATTACTATTACCTGAAAGCACATTAATTTATTAGGCTCGCTTAATCGTATTGCTGACTTTTTTTTGAGCTCATGGTGTATCAAAGTTCCCACATCTTTTTCACATAAACTTTAAAGTAGCTAAGTCTTGACCAGTCCAGCTGCCAGACTTTACATTTCTTCCTGTTATATTTGATCTTATTTGAATTGATCCACCATTCCAAGCCTTAAAGAGATTTTTTTCATCCTAATTATAAATTTCATCCTAATTCTGTCATCTAGTATATTAGCTGCCCTTCCCAAATTCATAGCATCTTCAGATCATATCTTTCTTGGTGGAGGAAACAGAACTGAATAGTTGGACCTATTCAACTCTGGCTTATTATTGTCCCCAAAATAGGCATGCCATTGATGTCCTCATCCAAGTTGTTGATAAAATATTGAACAAAACAAAGCCAAGGAAGTTTGTCCAGATTGACGCTTACTCATTATCACTCTTGGATTGTGTTTTTTAATGAGTTGCTAGCTAGAACCTTGCTAACTAGATTATTATCAGTTCACATCTTGCCATCTTGTCTGTTAGTATGTTTGAGAGATTTTATCATGGTATTTGCTGAAATCCAAGTATTTTGTACCCTCCTCCTTTCATTGATAGAGCAATTTAATAGCTCTACCTAAAAAGAAAGTGAAATTGGTCCAGTTTGACTTTGTTTTTAATGCACTTATACTGTTACTTCCCTTTCTAAGTGCTCCCAAACACCCCTTTATTAATTTACTCTGGTATTTTTCTAGGAATCAAGTCAAGTTCCCTGGCCTACATGTAGCCTGCAGAGTTTATTTTCCTTATTTGTTAGATAAGAGAATATCTGCCCACAAGCCTTTTTTGAGTTGTAGGAAGGTTTCCAGTGTTTTGGGTGGGTCCTGTGTATAGAGAATGTGATGCTTGGTACACCATGATCCTCATTGGTTAAGGAGGACCCATAGAAAAGTGTATTCTTCTGAATGTGTCCATCTGAATTTTCCTCTATAATCAAATGAGCATTGGCTAGGCATCTGCTTCTTTAATCTATCAAAAATCTCTCCTAGGAGAATAAGTATTTTATAAATATATAAAAAATTTTTATAATTAATACAATGTAGAATATAGAAATATAATTTGTCCTGGCCAAGTAGCTTGAGTTTATTTCAACTGTTACTCTTTCACCATCTCACTTATCTCAGGTCTAGGTTCCTTACTAACCAATTTTGTTCCGTTCTCACTCTGGGGATCATTCATAACAGAATCAAAACAGAAATTAAATACAAGGTGACCCAAAGGCCTTGATGCAGTTTTACCTTTTTTTTTTTTCCCAAATGCTTTATTAACTTCTGGTTTACATCATTCATTTCCACCAGATTTTGAGTTACACATTTTTTCCCCTACCCATCACCCCAAAATAGCAGTCCCACAGGATATCCCCTCCTCCAATCTGCTCTCTCCCATACCTCCTTCGACTTTTCCAATAGGGCATAGTGGATCTCTGTGCCCCAGGGCCTGTATATCTTATTTCCCAATTACATGTAAAATAATATTAATAATTATATTTATATATTTTTAAACATTTGATTTTAAAACTTTGAATTCCAAATTCATTCCCTTCCTCCCTTGTCACCCACCCTTACTGGGAAGATAAGAAGTTCAGTATAGGTTATACATATGTAGCTATGCAAAACATTACCATAGTAGATATATTGTAAAAGACTGACTATATTTCCCTCCCTCCTATCCCACCTCCCACTTGTTCTATTCTCTACTTTGATCCTGTCCCTTTTCAAAAGTGGATGCTTCCAATTTCCCTCCCCCCCGCCCTGCCCTCCCTTCCATCACTCCCTCTCGTCCCCTACCCCTCTACTCTCCAGTTTTACCTTTTAATAGCTATAGTTCTGCCTTTTCTGAGTTAACCAGTTTCATTCTTCCATCCATACAGAGCAAGGGTCTTACCATTTAAATTTCTGTCTTCTCTCCTAGTATAGCTAAAAACCATTTTACCCTTATTGTAAATTTCAGTGATATCAGGCATTGCCTTTCCTGACAGCATCCTTGCCAACTTAGTCTTTATGTATTCTCAGTTGTATGCCCATGCCTGTATTGTGTTCCTTTAAAAGCTTAGCTTACTGATGGGACATCTCATTTACCTCCTTACTAAAACTGCCAGTTCAGTTACCCACCTTCTGTGCACTGGCATATAAACAGCTGAGTGTGGGAGGGGATGACTATGATAGAATTATTAGACTTCTGTAATAGTCCTGCTTTCAGGCATTGGAGAACCAAATTGTCCACTGCATCTGAATCTTGTACCTTAGTGATTCATTATAAAGTCTAAAAATCTTTGTGCACTACAGAAAACACATTAATCTCAAGTCACTATTACTTGTTTGCTATTTAAAATTACTAGGTAGGACAATTCTGTGTTCCATTTCTTAAACGAGGTTTGGAAATGTTTGTTCATATGCTAAAATAAGCATTATAAATTACATTTCCTATTTAGCAATGTAACTTTGCTTTGGAAGTTTTATACCCACAGTTAGGTGGGTGTTGGATGAATATATTCTTCCTTCCTCTGAATAGAGATAGCTTTGGTCCAGTGGTTAGAGCACGAAGTCCCAGGTTCAAGCCCTGCCTTTGACACACACTGTACATACGAGTTCCTTAACCTCTCAGAATTCCAGGAGACTAATCAAGATTAAGAGTCACTTAGAAGGTGCCAACCTGTTTCTTCATCTTTTAACCAACAGACCAACAAAATCACTGGTCCAGATTCTGTTGCCTTATTTGTGAATTGGTAGGAAGGGTGTGTGTGTGTGTGTCTGTGTGAGAGAGAGACAGATACATAGCTTTGAAGTACTTGTGAAAAAACCTAAGAAGGCCCCAGCATTGGGTCAGTTTTCTATGGGGAATTTGTGGGAAGGCTTGGACAACAATTACAGGATAGAAGGCCTGAAGCAGTTGTAATAAGCACCGAAGAAGGAAGAATTCACATCAATGAACTAACTCTCAGGTACACCATGTCCCAAAAGTCTTAGTGCAGTTTTGAGCCTTAATTAACTTTGCCATCTTAAGCTTTAATAGCTTAAAACTTTTGGGACACCTGGATATCTACATGTACTTCAGTGGCTCTGATTTTTAGAGAGGACTCAGAGGCAGTTGTGGCGTATGGTACATAGAAAGTCCAGGGCTCCAGTGCTTCCTCTGGCTCAAGTCTCTCAGTGCCCCAGGCTTTGGTTTTGTTTTTTTTTTTTAAGCAATCGGGGTTAAGTAACTTGCTCAAGGTTACACAGCCAGGTGTTTCTGGGTGGGTTCTAAGTGTCTGAGCCCGGGATTCTATCTCCAGGTCTTCTCAACACTGGAGCCGGTGCTCTTACTTGCTGTGCTACCTGGCCGTCCCCCCAGGCTTTGTTGATCTGGGTCAGTGGAGCAGGTTTCTACACTAGGGGTTAGTTCCCCTAGGCGGATAATCTTTTTGGTTTAAACCTGTGCTTTTATATATATATGGATATTTACCATCCTATTAGGTATGGAAAGATCTATAATAGAGAGCATTTAACCACATTTCTGTGTTTATGTTTATTTCCTCACTAGATATATAGAATTCTTTCAAGATTAATCAGATCCTCATTTCCCCTGGGGACCTGCCAACGTTAAAAAAAAAAAAGTTCACCCACGCTTGCTGATAAAATAGTATTCACCTCTTGTGTTTTTGATGTTATAAACATAAGATGCACCTCACCTGATCAACACTAGATGGCAGCCTTGCCTCTCCCTGATGCATGTGCTCCTAAGGGCCCTTGAAAGACTAACCAGCTAAACCTGTTTCTTCCTTGGACTTTTCATAACGAGTAGCAGGACTGTACAATAGACAACTCAATTTTCTGTCTTTTTTTTTTTTTTTAGAAACAACAGATCTTGGGGCGGCCAGGTAGCACAGTGACTAAGAGCACTGGCTCCAGTGTTGAGAAGACCTGGAGATCGAATCCGGGCTCAGACACTTAGCACCCACCCAGAGACACCTGGCCGTGTAACCTTGAGCAAGTTACTTAACCCCAATTGCTTAGGGGCAGCCAGGTGGCTCAGCAAGTAAGAGCACCGGCTCTGGGGTCGGGATGACCTGGATCAAATCCGGGCTCAGATACTCAGCAGCACACCCAGAAATAACTGGCTGTGTAACCTTGAGCAAGTTACTTAACCCTGATTGCTTTAAAAAAAAAAAAAAGAAACAAGAGATCTAAGAAAAACTAGTAGATACATCCCAAAAAATGGGCAATACAGGCAGTTCTCACTTTATGGAAATTTGCATCATACAGGTTTGACTCATAATTTTAAAAGAAATCTGCATTCCAAAAAAGTACCAGTGTTTACTGAATAGCACTGTGATTTATCTCTCTACGACTGCACCTCAGTTCTTTGTGCTGCCACAGCCTCCCACCCCCATTCCTGCCAGACTTAAAAATGAAAACACCCTCCAAGTGAAAGCAGAAGAACAGACTGCAGAGAGACTGTCACAATGGATTGGAGGCTTGGCTTGAGACCTCCATCAGAGCAGACCTTTGCCCTGTTCCACCCACCCACTCACCTGCATTTCTAGTGTCCTTCCTCCTCCCTTCCGCCCTGTGTCTGTCTTCTGTCTGCTTGGGTATCACACATCATCTGCCCTTGGTCCCTACATGTCACCCATCCTCTTCTGTCTCTCAATGTCCAGTCCTCACATGGCTGACCCTGGTCCCAAGTGTTCCTCCTCTTCTTGCTTCTGTTCCCAGCTCCCATGTGTCTTTGAAACATATGCTGGCTTTCTCTCTTCCCCACATCTAGGGGCAAATTTGCATTATGTAAAAATCTCTTTATGTAGAGGTCTTTGGATTGGTCCATTTATTTAAAGGAAGAACTCTTTATATGTGCAATATTGTACATTCTTGGGCACTTTTATCTACCCTTCTCCAACCTATAAAAGTAGTGGGAGAAGGTATCAATTATACTTAATTATAATCCACACTTTTTATTTTATTTTCACTTAATATTTTTTAATTACATGTAAAAATAATATTTAGCATTAAGTTTTATATTTGAGTTCCAATTTTTTCCCCTCCCCAAGACAGCAAGCAATCTGATTATTTTATTTTATATTACCATATTATATCCTGCTTGTAAAGCAGGAGTTCTTAATCTTTTTTTTTGCATGGACCCCTTTGGCAATCTGGAGAAGTATATGGCATCATCAGATTACAAAAGAAATAAATTATATAGTTATCAATTTTTTAAAAAATATAAGTGCACAGACATCATATTAAGAACCCCTGTTTTAAAGGCAATTCCACTTAAATATGGAAAGGATAGGTTCCCTGAAACACTTGTAACAGTGATTTTCTGTGTTTTTAGGCTTAGAAAAGGATCCCTGTCAGAAGATGGAGAAGGATGGGACCAGTGCACCGGTATGTTCAGAACTGGCATGCTTTTGATTTCATTTTGAAATCTTATATTGGACTTTCAGGCAACAAGGGGTTAGGGAAAGGTGGTAGTTAACCAACTCAGTTTTCTTCCTGAGTGAAGGCAGAAAAGCTGACTAGGGGAAGCAGGTGTAGGCAGGTGGGGCAGATAAATATTCTTCAGGAGGGTGTTGCCTTCTAACAGAGACAGGTACATAGTTCTCTCAAGCCTAAATGTTATGTAACCTCTTGATGAGTGCTAGCCCTCATGTTTTGGGATGTTCCCTCCAAGAAAGCCCTAAAAAACACCTCCACGGAGAACCACCCGTTTCATTATTCAAAGTTAAATGGAAATATCAAATTTTTGGCTCTCAAATTGAGACCTGAAAGGGACCTCATAGGCTATCTAGTCCAACCCCTTAATTTCTGTGTTCCACAATTTTCTCATCTATAAAATTAAGGAGCTTTCCCAAATTCACATAGGTAAGTTGGCAGATCTTGGATTTTGAACTATGACTTCAAATTCCACATGTTTCTCTGTGAATCACACTTATGTCCCTCATAAATGAGTCAGGTTTCATCGTCGACCCACTTGTGCTAATTGGCTTCATTAATGAGAATAATTAATTTTTAGAGAAAGTCGGGAACTACAAAATATTTAGCAAAAGGCTGGACTTCAGTGTATACCTTTCTCAGTATCCCCAGTGCATATGAGACAACCCCCATCTCTACTGGTGACCAGTACCAGTCCTATTAATATTGGTCACAGTTCAGTTTTCCAGGGTGTTTTAAAGTTCTAAATTATTGAATTTAAAATAGAAGGCAAATTAGCAGACAGCTACTTCATCTCCTTTGTTGATACCTGGCGCAAAACCCAGGTTTTTTAACTGTCTCGCCACTCATTGTGCTGTGTTGCCTCTTAACCCTAAGTAACTTGCCCGTGGCCACACAGATAGCAAGTGTATAACCTTGGTTATACATATATTCCAAAGAGCCTTATTTTTGTAGAGTAGTTTGTGTGTTACAACTACAAGTCCCAAAGGACACCACTCCTAGAATTATGGGGGACCAAACTCTGTCTTATACCTCTGGTGTGAAAGGTTGAAGTTCCTTGTTGTATACCAGAAGAGGGATTGTTTCATTCTTTTTATTTGTGTCTCCCATGCCTAGCATATAGTAAGCACTTATAAAATGCTTATTGATTCATTAATTGGTTCAGGACAAAACTGGCTTGTCTGTGGTAAAAGATCCTAGAAAAACTGGCTTACTTATATGGAGAGGATACTGGACTTTATGTCAGAAGGCTTGGGTTTAAATCCCAACTCTGATTGTTTTTTTACTGTGTAATCTTCTTAACCTCCTTGATCAACCAACTGAGCCTCATTTTACCCATCTATAAAAACAATAATCATAATACACTAGCTATCTCATAGGGCTATTATGAGGAAAGCATATAGTAACTATAAATGTAAGTAGTTATTGTTCTTATTCATTCACACCAGCCGTTGAGGTTAGTGGCCTAATACACTGAATACACAACATAGCTTTGCTTTCATTTTCTAATCAGCTATGTTTGAATAATAATCTTAATAAAAGCTGTTCCCTTTATTAGCAGAGCCATTGATGGGTTGGCAGTCTGCTGAATTGTGGCTTTAGAGGAGATTTGTCTGAGCCAGAATGATGTGAAACAAAGACCACTTTTACTTAACAATGGGCAGAAATAGGACGAAAGAACCAGCTGCCCTTGGCACGTAAGACATACTCTAGACAAATCCAAAGAAGGAATTAGCCAAATTAAAGAATTCTGCCAAGAAGCCACTGTCTTCCTAACAACTTGAACAAAACCAAAGTGTTGATTCAGGATGCCCCCTGTCCCACGATGTGCAACTCGATGGCAGTGGGATAATGCCTTCTGACAGCTTTTATTATGATAGTGTACTTTTGTGTAGTATTTTAGGGATGATCAAGTGCATTCCTCAAAAGGGCCCTCTGAAGTAGTGAGTATATACAGATATCATTGTGGCCATTTTACAGATCATTGAATCATAGAATGTCAGAGTTGGAAAGGACCTCAGCACACTTAGACCTACCTGTACCTAAGAAAGAATCTCTTCCAAAGCGTACCTGACGTTGATCATCCATCTCTAGCTAAAGATATTCAGTGAAAAAGAACAGAATGAGTCTGATCTTTTTTTCCATGTCATTGCTTTAAATACTTGAAAAACACCTGTCATCTCCCCCCTAGGGCCCTTCCAGCCTAGCTGTCATCGCCCCCCTAGGGCCTTTCCAGCCTATCTCATTCTCATTTCCTGGTGCTGATCTTCAAATAGTATGGGTCTGAAACCTTCTGCCTTTCAGGATGCCCTAGTAAGTTTTCATTTTATCAGCATCCTTCCTAACCAGTAGCCCTGGGGAGGCCTGTTGGAAACCATAGAGGTCTACAGATACATGAGTAGTTATTATTCCTACCTCACTATTGTCATACATGTTGAGAGATCATTTAGAGGTGGGAGGTAAGTTAAGTATATACTAGACCCAGTTAATGAGCCAAACCTTCTGGTGAGTGTAACCAGGGTGGGTGAGGGCAGCCTGGCCAAATTAAAGGGAATTACAACATTTCTTACTTTACAGAATAGCTAACAAATTTGCTTTTTTAAAAGTGACTTTCATTTTCCCATTGACTTACTGAGGGTCTAAAAGGTTAAATAATTTGCCCATGGACTCAGAGCTCTACTTAGTGTCCAAGGTGATGTTTGAGTCCAAATCTTCTGTTCTTTCTACTACCCTACAATGCCATAGAACTGGTTGGCAGCAACTGCCTTGTATCTGCTCAACTGATTGGTGTTTCTGGGTGTGATCCTGACCCTAAGGACCAAACCATGGTATCCATAACATTGATCATGTCACATGTTTCCTGCCTGGACCAGGAGGTGCCCAGGGCCTTGGAACATCATATACTTGGTCTCTCCAAATGCATGTTATCTCTGCCTCCTGCTGCCTCTGTGCCCTTTGTGTCCGGAATATTTTTCCTCCTTTCCTTACTTAAGTCTGCCTCTTACCACCCTGAAACTCCATTCAGAGAGCAGCCCAATTTAAAAAATGTCTCCAAATCCCACCTCAAAAAACAACCATCCTTTATTTGGCCTATGTCTTGTATTTACATCAGAGCACATCATGTCCCACAGCAGAATAATAATAGCAATAATAGTAAAAGCCAGTGTTACTGTTTCTGGTCCTTACAACAACCCTATGAAGTAGGGTTTGCTTTACTTTTACTGCCCGTTAGATCAGTGGTGCAAGCATTGTCGTCCCCTTTTTATAGATAAGGAAACAGAGACCCAGAGTGTATTATTTGGCTGGGACCACAACAGCTAATAAGAAGGGACAAGATTCCAAGCCAGGTCTGCTGACTCCAAGGTCATTATACCACTAGATTTCCCCAAACCATTCCCTTTCCTGACCCATCTGTTCTGAGACTAGCTTTCTCTGCACATCACACAGACATTCTCCTGATTATTACATCTTGGTCAGCACAAACTCTGAGGGCAGAGCCCCTCCTTTTGGCTCCACTCACCTTACCAGTTAATTATTTCCTCTGATTTCCTTGTAACTCCTATCCTCTAGGGTTCCCAGGTCAGTCTGACATTAGTGTTAAGTATAAATCTCCTTTCAGGCTTCTTTGAATCTATTATTCAGCTGCTTTATTGCCCTACTTCCAAGCTATTCCTAAATATAGTATATCCCAATGGTCATGTTCACTTTAGATAGACATATTATTAATTAGTGTACTGTAGGACAAACAGTTCCTATATGTGCTGTATTGGAAAAGAGATTAGAGAGAGGCACTGTTGGGAGTGTTTTCCTTTAAAGTTTAAACATACTAAGTAAAGATTTCAGAAGTATAAAATTCTCCTTGCCATTATTACCAGTATGATCTCCTGATGTTGACCCTACTATCAGTACAGTCATTTTAGACAATAAATGTCCATTCATCATACCCAAATAATTCAATAGAAGTTATTTCAAGCATGGTAGGGGAGGTTGCAAACTATTCAAATCAGGACAAAATTTTGTTGGGCAGACCTATTTATTAAATTTACATTCAGTATTTGGGTATAATTGGCACCATCTTAAGACCTGTTTTAGACAGGAAAATAACTTCAAACACTACATTTAAAGACACACTGTTCCTCCTAGTCTTCCTTAATATCTGAACATTAAAAGATCTATGTAGGGGTGAGTGGGTAGCTTTGTGGATAGAAAAAGGCCTCAAGAGTTTAAGTCTGGCCTTTAAAACATGCTGGTTCTAACCCCTGGAAAACTCTCAGATGCCAGTTTACATTAGAATCACAGGTCCAGTTCCTCTACACACTGCCACCCTCCAAATTCATATAACATGGTCTGTGTTGTAGCAAACCCCATGGTTACAAAGAGCTCATCATTGTGGTCCCTCCCTTCACTGATGGCTGGTCCCAGCCTCGTCCACACCTTTGTAGATGATCTCTGTGATTTGCTGCCAGAATATATTGATCACTTGGTGGCCAGCCTTCTGTTGAGCCCCTCTGCAGGGTGTACCTCAGGCAGTGGCTCTCCAGTCTGTCTCTGGGGCATTACCCAAAGTCTTTCCAGTTTGACAGGACTTGTCAGAGGTTGTGCTACATGGCCATAGCCTTGGAGCAACTAAGGATACCTCTGCTCTGTAATGAGGCAGGTACCCGAGGAAAACTTGAGTATGGACCACTAAGGACAGACCTATTAAATCTGAATCAATCTTTACACTGACCTTCCTTGGAAGTAGCATGGTTCAGCTAAAATAGCCTTTCATCAGGAGACAGATTGCCTGGGCTGCCAACTCCTCCACTAACTTACAGGGTCACAGGATCACAGATTTACCGTGTTTCCCCGATAATAAGACCTATCCCAAAAATAAGCCCTCCCCTTACTGTGTAAGATTCCTCTAAAATAAGCCCTCCCCCGAAAATAAGCCCTATTGAGATTGCTACGGTAGTGAAGGTGATCCCCTGCACTACACGCTACATTACGGTACCCTCTGTATGCACCGTCCCCCCCCCCATGAAACGCACGCCACGCTCCGAGCTGCAGCAGTGAGCGCGTCATCCTGTTCTTCCCCAGTGATTTGCTTATTGAATAAAGGTACATTTTTTTGTTCACATTTACCTGTTTATTAAAATTGCTGTCAATGTTCATTAAAATAAGCCCTCCCCTGAAAATAAGCCCTCTGGTGTTTTTCTGTCCAAAAAATTAATAAGACAGTGTCTTATTATCGGGGAAACACGGTAGAGCTGAAAGACACAAGGAGTCACTGAGTCTAGCCTCCTTGTTTTATACATGAGAAAGCTCAGGCCCTTAAAGGTCAAAGAATGACCTTGGGCTAATCACTTTCTTTTTTTAAGCTTTTATTTTCCCCAGTTACATGTAAAAACGGTTTTTAACATTTCAATATTAAAACTTTGCTTTCCAAATTCTGTCCTATCATTTTATTTCTATAGGTCGATTTCCTTATATATAAAATTAGGATCACACTTCTACATATCATTTCAGAGTTGTTGGAATAATGGGATTTTTTTTTAAGTCCTTTAAAAGCGTTCCTATGTAAAGGATTATTGGAACATAACATTTTTTACAAATAGTTGCTTAAGACCCAGCAAGAGAATTATTATTCTTTTCCTTTTAAATTAATAGTAGCCCCAAGATTAATTAGATATAGCAATAAAATTCCCACACAGCTTTAAAAATGGAAAGGTTTAGTCGGGAGACTTTTCAGTTGAACTAGAACAGGTTGACACCTATTCTTGGCCTAAAGAATACATAGACTCCCATGGAAAGGAATAAATGACATGAGTTGATGGTTTCCCAAGAAAAATTTCACAAAAAATCATCATACATCTTAAGAAACCCCACTTTTCTTTGTGGCTCCCTAACAGGCACACCTGAGACAGGAGGTGTATCTGTCAGTGGTGAGGTGAAGGTATCAATGGGCAGGGAAAGATGCTGAAAAGAGCATGACTCCAGGACCAGAAATCATGACCTTTGACCTGCCAGCCAGATGACCTCAGGTTAATTCCTCACCTTGAGTTTCATAAACTGTGTAAAGGGGAAACTAGAACCTGCCCTGCCCACCTCATGGGTTGTGGCAAAGATCAGGCAGTCTGTTGTTGTTGAAAGCTTTGAAAGCAAGTGTGATGCACAGTCAGGGTGTTTGGTTACCTGTTGTGATCCTAGAGGGGAGGAAATGGAGAGAATACAGCAGGGACGCTTGTTATCATTAGCACTTGGCACATAGTAGGGACTTAACAAGTGCCTGTTGAAGAATTTAAGCTGGTGAGTGAGAACAGACCATCTTGGGAAAAGAACCTGAGAGGAATTTCATCAGGGAGCTTCATTTTCTTGTTCCTAAAATGTGGAAGAGAACAAAGCTCAGACTTTAGTTTAGCACCCAAATCTCTGCCCAGATAAAATGTTGCACACCCCTCACCCCCCCCCCTTTTTAAAGCCTATTTTTCTCTTACTGAAATTCATTCCTCTCCCAGCCTCCTGTACAGCAGTTTTAAATGCAACTCAATCAGTGCCAGCAAGCACTTTGGCTCTTGAGAGGAGATTGTAGAACAAAATGAATAGTCCAGAACGGGATGCAGCGGGTTTCAGTTTCCAACTTTATCGTGATGGTGTCCCTTCTTAGCATTTAGCCCTATGGAAGCAAAGTATATTCAATAGTTTCTTTACCCTCTTGGGATTGGAGCTGGTTCAGATGATCTCTGTTATCAGTATAGAAGGAAACAGCTGAGGGACAGGGCCTGAGGTCTTCTCTGCCGCCCCTGTGACAAGGGCAGCTGACGTGGCATTAACACTGTCAGCAGAATGAACTTCGACAGATTGAGTGGCCCTCATTCTTTATACCCCCAGGGACATTAGCAAAGCAGAACATGCTGGCATTCTCACTCTGCTTTTATAGCAGACTGTGCTCAGGTCTGCTTTCTTGTAAAAGAGATTTATTTGCCTTTATGATTATCTTGGTTTTAGTATTTGACTTAGAAATCCAGTGCTCCATATTCTTTAGATCTGGCTGCCACAGTTTAGAAGGACAGTGATAAGCTGAAGTGTCCATAGGCAGGCAACTGGAATGGCGAAGTTCCTGTCTTAAAAGGATTGATTAAAGGAACTGGCAGAAAGGAAGGCACTTTACAAATAAGGTATTGTTTAGTCCTTCCAATAACCCTGTGAGGTAGGTTCTGTTATTATCCTCATTTCACAGTTGAGGAAACTAAGGCAAACAGGTTAAGTGACTTGTCTAGGGTCACACTAATAAGACCCAGTTTGAACTCCAGTCTTCCTGATGTCAGATGTGGTACTCTATCCTACCCCACAAATGTTCCCAGTAATCATTTAATTGCCAAATCTGACGGCTTTGCTCATTTGGTCTGTCTACAATGATAGCTGTGGATCAGCCCCTTCTGAATACTCTCCTTTAGGCTTCTTTGGCACTCCTCTCTCCCGGTTCTCTTCCTGCCTATCCAATCTCTTCTCCTCTGTCTCTTTTGCTGGTTCTTCATCCATGTGACATGTTCACCAACTTTGGGTGTCCCCCAGGCTCTGCTCTGGGCCCCCTTGCCTATCTCACCTGATCACTTCAGCTCTCCTGGGCCCAGTTGTGATCTCATCTGTGCAGATGCTTCTCAGATCGATCTGTCCAGCCCTGGTTTCTCTACTGAGCTATACAGTAGCACTCTCCAACAACCTCTTTCCCACTAGATGTGCCATAGGTATCTCAAACTTGGTGTGTCCAAAACAGAACTTCTCTTCCCCCGCCTCCTCCCACACAAGTGCCCTTCTCCCTACTTCCCTGTTACTGTTGAGGGAAGGACCATCTTCCCAGCTGCCGAAGCTAAAAAAAATTCTCCAGATCCTCCTTGACTCCTCACTCACCCCACACACCCAGGGTGTTGCCAAGTGTTCCCTTTCTGCTTTCACAGCATCTCCTCTATCTATGCTCAGACAGCCACATACCTAGTTTGGGCCCTCATGCCTGGGTGACTATAATAGGAGAGAGAGAGAGAGAGAGAGAGAGAGAGAGAGAGTGTGTGTGTGTGTGTGTGTGTGTGTGTGTGTGTGAAGTGTCTGAGGCTGGATTTGAACTCAGGTTCTCCTGACTCAAGGGCCAGTGCTCTATTCACTGCACCACCTAGCGGCCCCTAAGGTAATTTTTCTAAAGCACATCAGACCACATCAGCCCTCCCCCCCACACACACACACATACACACCTACCTTTAGTGAGCTTTAGGAGCGCCTTGTTACTGCCAGGATAATTATAAATAACTTTGTCTGACATTTAAAGCCCCTCACAACCTTGCTCACCTTAGCCTACCCTTGTCTCCTAAGGTTTATATAATCTAGTGATACCACTCTGCTCTTAGTTCCTCACTCTCTTCATTTTTATTTCCCTATCTTTGCGCTATGGTACAGTCCTAGCACATAATAGATGCTTAATAAATGTTCATTGACTGAATGACTTGGCTGTTCCGACACCCCCCACCCCACCCTGTGCTTAGAATGCTCCTTCCCCTCAGTCTCTTAGTTTCCTTGGCTTTCTGTAGGAGTCAGCCCAGATTCCCACCACCTTTGTTCAGCAGGAGGCGTTCCCTGCTCTCCATGTCATACTACTTTCATCTCTGTTTTTTGTGTATCTAGATAGTGACATGTTGTCTCCCTCATTAGAATGGATGCTTCTTGAGGGCAGGTACTCTGGAGTTTTTGACATTTTTTTAATATCTCCCACACTTAGCACAGTCCTTGGCATAAATTGTTTAGTCTTGTCTGACTCTTCATGACCCCATGGACCATAGGGTCCATGGGATTTTCTTAGTAAAGATACTGGAATGGTTTGCCATTTCCTTCTGCAGATTGAGGCAAACAGAGGTTAAGTGACTTACTCAGGGTCACATAGCTGGTAAGTGTCTGAGGCCCAATTTAAACTCAGATCTTCCTCCTAACTCTAGATATCTTCTGAGCCATCTAGCTGCCTCTCAAAGGAATCATTAATTAAATGCTTATTGACTAACTTGCCCTCTTGAGGCCCCATTTCTTTCATCTATAAAATGGTAATAGGAAGTGGACGAAAAAGTTTCCATAGTTCCTCCCAATACCCATAAAATCTTGTGGTTCTAAATACAAACAGAATGATAAGAGGAATCACAGAGAAAGAGATCATATTGGAAAAGTGATCAGGGAAATCTTCAATGTACCAATATGCTAAGCCCCTGAGAGCCAGCGAATCAGAAGCCCAGGTTGGAAACAGGAGTGGGTCAGCACTTCCATGTTGAACATCAGTGGGGCTGAGCCCATGGGTAACTTTGTAAGAGAGGGAGGCCCAGTCTCCAAAGAAAAAAAAATTTTTAAGTGTTTCTACTACAGCTCGAAATTACAGTTGGATTATTGGATTATTAGGAAAAAATATGATTTCATATACTATCCTAGTATACCAACTGTGAGATAAGAATGTCCTTGTACCTACTTCTCAGGGTTGTTGTGAGACTTAGTAAGAAAACATATAAAAGTGCTTTGCATATTATTATTTATATTTTATAATATTTTGTCTTTTCCCTAATTATATTAACATTTGGTTTTTTGTTTGATTTTTAATTATAAAGTAGTATTATGGATTGCTCAAGTCACTTAATCTGTGAGTTTCTTCCTCTGTTAAATGAGGATAATTGTACAGTACTATTGTTGTGTGGCTCAAATGGTATAATGTATGTGGGCAAAAAAAAATCTTTGATAAAATGTTATTTTGTTGTTGTTGGGTGTTTTTTGTTTTGTTTTGTTTTTTTGCCTTTTGGAGGGCAATTGGGGTTAAGTAAACTTGCCCAAGGTTACACGGCTAATTTTTTTGTGTGGGTGTTAAGTGTCTGAGGCCGGAACCGAACTCGGGTCCTCCCAACTCTGGGGCCAGCACTTTACTCACTGCCACCTAGCTGCCCCTGATAAAATGTTTTGATCTTATGGAGTCAGTCCCTGATCAACTTTAAAAATGACTTCACAACTTTTTCTAAAGATTGAGACAAGGGGAAGAACATCTTGTTAAGCACTCTGAGCCCACACATGCTGAGAACATCTGAACGGATCCTCTTGGCATCTGATGTAGCTATTTCTAAGGAGAGACTATGTCAAAATCTGGTCATACCATGTGTTCTCATTGGCTTGCTAATAATTTCATAAAGGGAGACATCATCAGGTGGAAAACTGCAACACGGAGCAGTTTTTTTGAGGCAGGTCTAAGCCTCTAAGCCAGTGGCTTGAGAGCTTTTAATGATAATGTTTTTCTTTCCACAGGGTGTGTTTGACCTTTGTTCAACAGAGAAAGCCCCTGTGTCTGTGGCATGTGGAGATGAAAGTCCCCTGGACAGCATCTGTCTCAGTGAATCAGATAAGACAGCAGTCCTGACCTTAATAAGAGAAGAGGTAATGGCTTGGGTTTGGGATACTTTGTTCACAAAAACTCTCACCTAGCGGGTGGATAGCATCCCTTCTGACCAGAATCACACAGGCATTGAAGTTATAGGACTCATGAAGAACTCCCTGTCTAATATAATAGAAAAAGTGCTGAATTCACAAACAGTGGGCATGGGTTTGAATCTCTGGCTTTGAAATTTACTTGCATCTTTAGGGGGAGTGATCTAACTTCCTTTTACCTCAGTTCTTCTATGGTACCACAGCATTCTGTCTTGGTTGTTATTGTACACTAATGGAAATTCAAACTAATCACCATGATACAGGAGAAATAACAGTGACTATTGTCAGAGGACCAGGGTTCAAATCCTTCTTCTACCTAGGTGACCCTCCACTTCATCTATATAAATTCTATAATATAAAAATGTTGTACAAGATGATCTCCTAGGTCTCTAGATATATGAACCCCAGTGATCTTTATTTTTTTTCCTTTTTGGAGGGGGTAAGGCAGGGCAGTGACTTGCCCAAGGTCACATGGCTTGTAAGTATTAAGTGTCTGAGGTCAGATTTGAACTCAGGTCCTCCTGACTCCAAGGCTGGTGCTCTGACTGTGCCACCTAGCCACCCCAAGGAGCTTACATCTTAATGGGGGAAACAGTCCATAAAACCTATGAGCTGAACCAGGCTAGTGTGGGCATTTCTTCCAATGGAGGTTCTAGGGAAGAGCTCACCTATCAGAGAAGGCAGGAGGGGTGTAGTTGTTGCAAGCATCAGAAGGTTGCTGGGGGTAGGATGGGCTCCAAAGATTCTCCATTCCTCTAGGATCAAATATAAATTGTTTGGCACTTAAACCTCTTTGCAGTCTGGCTCCAACCTCTCTAATTTCCCTTCACACATTCTACAGTTCAGACTTCATGTCTGACTCTTTGTGACCCCATTTGGGGTTTTCTTGGCAAAGATATTGGAGTGGTTTATCATTTCCTTCTCCAGTGTTGACCCTATTTTATAGATGAAGAACTGAGGCAAACAGAGGTTAAGTGACTTACTCAGGATAGCACAGCTAGTGAGTGTCTGAGGCTGGATTTGAACTCAGGTCCTCCTGACTCCAGGGCCAGTGTTCTATTCACTATGCCACCTAGCCACTCCTGAACCAATGATCTTAATCATAGCTAAGACGTGTTACTTAAAACAAAGGACTAGGAAGTAACATAAGCACAGTCGAATGAATGAATATGCTAATTCTTTGTCACTTTGGACATTAGCCAGTGTTTACTCTTCATTGTACACACATACCTACATAGAAGCATTCACGTCCACATGCTTTAAGCTCACACAAACACGTATAGAAACTCCAAATGTCTTTAATTCTAAGCTTCAGATGATACAGAATTGGGCCCCTACTTTCTCAGGTTTATAATAACCAAAAATACTCGTGTAAAGTGCGGGCTGTTGTAGGTTACATTTTCTGCTTAGCAAAGTTTCTACACAGTTTTCATTTCCCCTTTCTGGAGGAGGATGAAGTGGGGAAGGTTAGGAGTTACAATCTTAATGCACTGCACTGTTAATCCCTACCACCCACTCCTTTGTCCTGGGATTTTGTTTCACTGACACCATCATCCTTAGCAGAGGTGAGAATAATTGCGGCAAAGCACATCGCTGTGCACCCCTGACTCCACAAAAGGTCAGGCCTACCTGGCCCATGCAGTGCAGAGTTCACAACTCAAGCTGTGAATCCTGCTTCAATTTGGGCCACTTCCCCCTGGTTTTTTCTGCTTCTCCTATGATCAGAGCCCCCAAGTTTGACACCATTGTTGCTACTTGTGCCTATTCTGGATCATAGGTTACAGCCTTAAAATTATTTCATCACCACGTTTTTGACCATCTCAATTCAGTTCAGCAAGCTTTATTTATTTAGTGTAAGACACCGTGCTGGCTCCTAAGAATATGAAAGCCAAAATGAAAATATATTTTCTGCCTTCACAGAGTTCACATTTTCCTAGTAGGTAGCCATATTGTCTAGATGGTTAAACAGTTTTCAGTTATATTACCACTTCAAGGAATAATGAAGGACCTTGACAGCCACTGATGTTGCCTTATTGGTCCAGGTAGATCATTTCTGGTTTTAAAATGCGACTTTATAAAGCCAAATAACAATGCTCCAGAGGAACAGCAATCATAACCAGGGATCTCTCTGTGTGTTATTGTCTACTCTGTAGCCCAATTGGAGTGGCCAGGACTGGAGCTTTAAGGAATGTACAATGTAATTGTATAGATAGATGAATTTGCATCTTTCTTATCTTCTCACCTTCTTAGAAGTGGGTTCTATGGGTGTATAATACTGCATATAATGTCAAACTCTTGGAATGGACTGGTTAGTTTTGTTGAACTGCTTTTCTTCTCTTTGTTATAAGAGATGATTCTCTGGGAGAAGGAAAGGGAAAGCATATGATTAAGAAATGTAGGTGAGGAAAAACAAATTTTTTTTTTGAAAGACATAAGGCCTCTTGGACTAAATTTGGTCAATTTGACTATACAGACATAACCTTGGGACTCTAATGTCCCTCCCACATTTCAGAACTTTGTCCTCCAGATCTTGTGGGGTTCATGGAGTGATACATACTATGCTAATCTACTTACCAGGTCCCAAGCACCATATCCAAATGGCATTGCATACCTTATGAATACTATTTCTATGAGAAGTTAATAAGGTAGCAGTTTGACAGAGTAGAAGTAGCACCTTAGGGTGGGTAGGTGGGTAGAGCACCGGCCCTAGAGTCAGGAGAACATGAGTTCAAATCCAGCCTCAGACACTTAACACAAAAACTAGCCATGTGACCTTGGGCAAGTCACTTAACCCCAAATTGCCCTCCAAAAAAGAAAGAAAGAAATAGCACCTTATAAGTTGACTGGCATTCATAACGGACCTTGGGAAGTAGATATGCTTTCTTCCAGGGGGCCTTCCAAGGCTAGAGTCATGTAGCACTTAAATAATGAATCTCTGATTGCCCCACTTACAGAAAGAGAGTAGGATTAACTTCCTCAGAAACACATATCATGCTCCAACCCTTAATACATCTTTTTGATGAAAAGTCATCTCTGAGGTAGCAATAATGATCCATTAACCAGCCTGTTGGAACCTATGCCTTCTCCCTAGATATCATAGGGACAGAATGCCACACTATCAGTCATCTGGAGAAAAGAACTGCTAATATTACAATCAGTGAGGTGTTTGTACCTCAGAGGGATCACTAGCCACACCAAGAACCAGGACTTAAGCCCACTGTACAACTAGCCATAAGCTAAACTAGCACCAGTTCTGCTGACTCTATTCTTTAGTCAGTTCTGCTTTAAAATTGAACATTTCTGCAAAGAAGAGAATGATGTTTCATGTGTTAAGCCAGGATGCAGGCACCCTAGGAAGGAGCAATCCCTACAAGCCCCATGATCTCATCAAGATTATCCATTAAGAAAGAGCAAGACTTGTATACCCAAGTTCATTTTCTACCTAGCATACCAACTCTACTTCCCCTTCAAAGAAGACTTCATTTCAGATGAGCATTTGCTTGTTCAGGTGTCATTTCATCCTCTAGGTGATGAGTGGACAGCTACCATACCATGCCATACCTTGCTACAACAGGTAAATGGCCAGGTATGTTGGAGTGATCAAGATTCTACAATTGGTCACCCGCTACTTTTGGTGACTGTGAAGCCTGTCATTACATTTGGTTGTGTGTACCTGCAATACAGGCCAAAATTGATCTGGTCAAGAAACTAGGAGGACTTCTGGTGTATGGTTACTTCTTTTTTAAGTGACTTGCCCAAGGTCACAGGCTAGTTTTTGTGTTGTGTCTGAGACCAGATTTGAACTCATGTCCTCCTGACTCCAGGGCCGGTGCTCTCTTCACTGTGCCACCTAGCCACCCTGTATGGTTTCTTAACCTGAGTCTCTGATCATCCCTTTCAATGTATTTAATCACATACCTGCCACCTGTATAGGGCCAGGATGCCATATGACTTGATACTGGATTTTCTTAGTAAAGATTCTGGCTTCATGGACTTCCGCATCAACTCATCAACTCAGACTGAGAACTCTAACTGTAATTGTATTTATGTACCATTCTCCTCCTTCCACTTTCAAATTAGATTTCCGTTGTCCAACACCTGCCACCTCCAAGTCTGATGGACAAGTTGACCATATGTATTATAACTTAGGAATCTAGTTCTAAAACCATTCATTCAGACTTCTAGCATGATTGGACCCCCTGTGCCCTAGTATATTGTTTTGTTATACTATTATTATTGATTCACCCATCAAAAACATTTACTTTTTTGTTAACTTCAGAGTCTATACTCTGTTCTTTTCATCCTCCATCACTCAGTGCACTTGGTGAGGGCTGATTATTTGAGGAAACTTGAAACTCCTTGAACTTAGTTGCTTGCCAAGAAAAACCCAAATGGGGTCATGAAGAGTCAGCCACTTCTGAAACAACTCAACAAAAACAAGAATCCTTAGCTACAGGCCATTCTGAAAACTACCAAGGATGACTGTTGTCCTTTGTTCTCAAAGAGGACCAAAATGACCTCACTTAAGTTAGGGTCAAAGTATAGTGCCCCACTGACTAATCAGACAGACCATTGTAAGTTTGGAAGGCTCTACCACTGGACGGGCACAAATAGTTCATATAAACTGCGAAGGCAGCATATAGAGTGATGACCAATTACCGCCAACCCAACGAAGTTGCTTTAGATTCCAGATTAGATATGGTTATCTTTCAAAAGCCTCCAAGATGTTATAAAACCATTTGTCTTTCTTGTTCCCCATCCCCGTAAAAATTACCTTGTTTTTGGATTTGCTGCGTAAGACCCATTTTGATCCCAGGTTTCACCTTCTAGCCCTTTCCTATCTCTGTTTCCATCTACTCATTGTTCATGAAAGGGCAGAAAGGATTCACAGTCCTGGCTGCTATCCTGAATTCTTGGCATTGGCAGACACACCTCTGGTTTATAATTAACTAGCAAGACCACAGGCCAGAGGACAGGCCCATACCATGCCCTGCCACAGAATGAGACATTCTGCCATCTTTACCCCTCAAAGCCCCGGCCCTTTGTACTTAGGACGACAGATAGTGCAGATGTGTGCACTGCTTTGCATATGCCTCCCTGCAGAAAAGGTAGGACTAACTGAATCAAAATAGATGGAGTTCACATCTGGTCACGTGACTTTTGTTCTGATAAAGGTTTGCTTGATGCTGACTTTGGATCCCTGCTGTTCCATTCTCCCAGTGGTAGAGTATCCCTTGATGCCTCAACCCAATTTAGTGACATTGTTACTGTTTGCCCCTGTCCCAGCTTAAGAACATTACCCCTGTAGCCTCAGTACCAGGATATTTTCCAGGTATTTCTTCATGAGGGCACTTTTGGTTGATGGCCATATGGTCCTGGCAGACAAAAGAATAATTAACTAGGTCTGATGTCGGTGCTTCTATAGACCCATTAATAACCATAAAACTAATGTTTAATAGTAGTTTTCAGTCAGCTCTATCAATGTGAGACTTTTTATCTTAATGCAGAGACTCAGAAGGGATTTGATTTCTTTATGCCAATTTATATTCCCACTTTTTAATCTGAAAAGCCCAAACTAGTATCATTAAAATGTATCAGAAGAGCTAAATCCAGATTTTGTGTTGTTTTTTTTTTTTTTTTGCTCTAGATAATCACTAAAGAAATTGAAGCAAATGAATGGAAGAAAAAATATGAAGAGACCCGACAAGAAGTCTTGGAAATGAGGTTAGAGCTTCCATAGAATTCCTAGGGAAGATAGCACTTTTGGACATATTTGTAATTTCCAGATTAACAGATTGCATGAAGTTTGTGGACAAGTGTTAATGGTTTGCATGGAGACAGATTTAGGTTAGTTTGACTAACAGAACTATCCCATAGTAGAATGGGATGGGATGTGTTCTCCTTTGCTGGAGGTTTTCAGGCAAAGGCTGGATAACCTGCTTGCTGGGTGTATTGAAGTAGAGGTTCCTTTTTGGGTATGAGTTGGACTTGCTTGTCACTAAATGAGGTTTCTTCCAACTTTGAAATTCTCGATTCTGTGATTTCTGAACGTTGAAGAACTTGTCTCTTTGCATGTTGGCACAGTGGATGTGGGTAGAGTGCTGAGTCAGGAAGTCCCAAGTTTAAACAGCTTCAGACCCATCTGATCACATGAGTAGCTCAGGATCCATTTTAGGCACACTTAGATTTTTGTTCTGATGTGGGTTGTTCAGTGCTAACTCTGGGCCCTGTGTGTTCTATTATTGAAGAGTAATGTCACTTATCTTGTCTGCTATAGTTTCCTTATCTGTAAAATGGGATGATATAGTAACTATCTCCCAGGGTTATCATAAGCATCAAATGAGGTAATGTGTATAAAGCCTTTTGCAAGCCCTGAGGCACTCTGAATGCTAGCTGTGGTTCTGGAAGCTGTGTTGGATTGGTCTGAATATCTGCTACACCCCTTTAAGTGAGACTTTCTTTGAAAATAAAGGATCATAGAGACACAGAGCTGGAAAAACCTCAGAGGCCATCTAGTCCAACCCTCTCATTTTACAGAGAAGAAAAATAAGTTATGTGGACGGTAAGTGGTTTGCCCAAAGACATCAGGACACCCCACGTCCCATTGAAGCCATAGCTGGTGTTTCTTTCACTGTGCCACATAGACAGCCAGGCACTGAAAACCAGGGCCATGGTTAGCCTGTGCTTGAGGCTTCTGCAGGCTGGCTTGGAAGAACATTGCTCTCAGCCAAAGGGAACGCTCTGCAGAGGGAGCAGAAGATTTAGACTGGCTTCAGTCTTCACCAGCTATTGAGCATTCAGTCCCTGTCTCTGGGCCTCAGGATCCTTATCTCCAAAATGAAAGTTTGGACTCTATGTATTTGTGGTCTCCTGTAGGTCTTCTAATAGTTGGTGATAATGCAGTCAAGGGCCATTTTGTGATTTGTGTTAAGTCAGAGCTCTGCACAAGTGGAGTGGCATCACCACTTACAAATATGTGTAAAAGAGATGCAGGCTAATGGAAAGCCATTAGGATAAGAGCTACTCTTATGTCTGTGCTTGTAGGGCAGAGAGAGAGCATCGATAATTCAGATCCAGAAAGAATTTTTTTTAATGCATTTTCACCTCAAATTCCTTCACCACCAACCAGAGTTTAATTAACCATAGGAGCTAAGAAAGGGCAAAACTCCTTGCCCTCTGGAAAAGTTGCAGTGAAAACTGAAAGGGCCAATCCAACAACTTACTGTGTTCCCCTTATTGTGCTAAGCAGCAGGGATACAATTAATAATAAAAACAAACGATAGTCCTTGCCCTCAAGGAGCTCACAGTCTAATGAGATGGGATACACAGAACAAGGTAGGAAAGCTTTGGAGGGCAGGGGAGAGAGCCCAAGGGTGTTCATTGTGAAGGTATTTTGTTTGGTGGAGTTGAAACCTGGCCAAGCAGCTGGTACAGAATGAATAATGAAGTGGGTAAAGGCAAGTAGGCACAGAGAGGAGAAAGCCAACATCCTAAATAATTCCTGAGGGGGAAAAGCCCTCTCAAACTAGGTTCAAATCCTAGCTCAGAAGTTTACTTCCCATGTGATTTGGGGACAGACCAGATAACCTTTAGAAGTCCCTTCTAGGTAGCATTTGAAAAAAGATGATTGAGCGTATTGCCTTGGGGAGGATAAGACACATGCACAGGTAACAAAAAGTGGGACGGAGAACACAGGATCACTAGCCTAGAGCTGGAAGGGACCTCCCACCACCTAGGGCAAACTTCATTTTACAGATGAGGAAACAGAGCCCCAGAGACGTCACATACCTTGTTCTAAGCTACTCTGGTTATAAGTATCAGTGTGAAATTTGAATGCAGGTTCTTGACCCAAAATTTCGTGCTCTTTCAGAGCCAGGCTCTTGTCAAGTCAGGGTGAGGGCTGGGGGAGAAGACAAGGGGAATCAGGAAGCTAATGTCTCTGGGTGCAAAAATGGGAGCAGGAGAAGCATATTGAGACTATAGTAAGAAATCCAACAAGGAGCAAAACATGGATAAGTGAAAAATTCTGTTATTCTGAAATTGTAACAACAATGCTGTGGCGACATAAATCTGAAATAACCTTGTATCTTACTGGGTCCATTCTAGTGACTTAGTTGAAGCTTAATATCTGTGCAGATTAGTATGTTAGTTCACAAAACATCTGTGCTTGCTATGTCCCTGGCCCAGTGTTGAAACACTGGAGGAGATTCAAAGAAAGACAAAAACAGACTGCTCTCAAGGGGCTCACAATCAGATGGATGGGACACGCACACTATACAGCTAAGCTGTGTACAGGGGAGATGGGAGATAACCTCACATAGAAGAATGGCAAAGGCTTCTTGAAAAAGACAGGATTTTAACTAAGACTTTGAAGAGGATAGAAGGCAGTGGTAAAGAGGGGGAGAGCATTCCAGGCAGGGGGGAACAGCCAGTGAAAATGGCGAATGAACTGTTGTGTGCAGGGAACAATGTACATAGTGTGCAAACACAAAACTCACCTGATAGATTTGTTTTCTTTTCTTTTTTAGGAAAATTGTGGCTGAATATGAAAAAACTATTGCCCAAATGATTGGTAAGAGGAAAGTTGCCTCCCAACTATGATGCCTTAGCTCACTGGGGGTGGATTTCAGATCAGAATGCTGAGCAGGGCAGAAACTACCTAACTCCACAGTGACCTTTCACTAAATGTTCCGCCGGTCATACATTTTCTTTAATAATATTTTCTTTTTTCCCTAATTACATGTTAAAACAATTTTTTAACATTTGTTGGTTTCTTTGGGGTTTTTTTTTTTAAGTTTCTGAATTCCAAATTCTATCCCTCCCTCTCCCTGAGATGGGAAGCAATTTAATATAGGTTATACATGGGTAATTATGTAAAACATTTCCACATTAGTCATTTTGTACAAGAAGACTTGAAGAAGGAAGGAAAAATAGCATGCTTCACTATATTCAGACGATGTTCTTTCTCTGGTGGTGGAGAGCATTTTTCATCTCTGTCATGTGTTTTCAAAAGCCTGTCCACTTGCCTAACTCATTGATGCCCTCCAAAGGGACAATAGCATTGTACTTTTATCCTCTTTCAGCCCTTATTGTGTAAGAGATCATAGCTCTCAGATAAAGCAAAGCAGGGACTTTTGAAAAGAAAACTTGGTTCCCATCCTGGCAATCTTTCGGTATTTGCTAGTCTTATCATGTGGAATAGAGATTAGTCTTGTTCTAAGGCAGCAATTCTCAACATGTGGTCTAGGGACCTTTTCAGGAGGTCTGAGAAGTCAGCACTTTTTTCATCAACTCGGACATTTGACTTCTTGTATGATTCATAATATATCCCATATAAACAAGCTTTTTTCAGGGAGTGGTAGTCCTCAATAGTTTCTAAGAGTGTAAAGTGGTCTTGAAAAAAAGTTTGAGAACCTATATTCTAAGAAACCTCAGAGAGCAGACAGAAGAGCAGTGGGGTGAAAGTCACAGCAGCAGAGGGCCAGCTTGATATCAGGAAAAGTAAGTAGAACAGGCGCCTCCGAAGGTGGGGAGGAGGAGGTCTTCGAGGTCGTCCATCTCTTAACGCTCAAGATTTTAGTTGTGTGAAGTGTCTCTTCTGTGTTATCGGATTTATAGACTAGCTCGAAGCAAGAGCTCACACCAGCATCCTTATTTTATTGCCTTATGTTTACAGAGGATGAGCAGAGGACGAACATGACCTCTCAGAAGAGCCTCCAGCAGCTGACCATGGAGAAGGAGCAGGCCTTGGCAGACCTGAACTCTGTGGAGAGATCTCTGTCTGATCTATTCCGGAGATATGAGAACCTCAAGGGAGTCCTTGAAGGGTTTAAGAAGGTGCTGGGCCTTTTTCTCTCTGCTTCCTTGTCACTTTTATCTTCCTGGTTATTCATTTCCTGGTGTTTCCTTTCACCTTCAGTTTGATGTGGCCAGCCTCTCATATGGAGTACCCTCTTGGGGCTTTGAATTGCCTCTTAAAATCTTTTAATTCTCTTTTCGTTTGTTTTTTCTGCATTGTTGATGGACCACACTGCTGTGGCCAAGTTCACAGCTGTGAATACAGCCCAGAATGTCAAAAGATGCTTGGTTTTTTTGGGGTCCTAGCCAGCCAACATCAGTAATGGTAGCCTGGAGACTGGTAGATGAAACGGCAGCTCCTGTATTCCCGAGCATTAAGAATACTGTTAGACCAGAAATAACTGGCTATGTAATCTTTTTTTTTTTTAAGCAATCAGGGTTAAGTAACTTGCTCAAGGTTACACAGCCAGTTATTTCTGGGTGTGGTGCTGAGTGTCTGAGCCCGGGATTCAGTCTCTAGGTCGTCCCAACACTGGAGCCGGTGCTCTTACTCGCTGAGCCACCTGGCCGCCCCATGGCTATGTAATCTTGAGCAAGTTACTTAACCCCAATTGCTTTAAAAAAAAAAAAGAATACTGTTAGAGTGCAATGACCAACCACAGTTCCAGAGAACTCATAATGAAACATAGTACTCACTTCCTGACGAGGAGGGGATGGACTCAGTGTAGATTAAGGTGCAATCTCTTTGGATATGGCCAGTGAAGGACTTTGTTTTGTGTCAATGACTATACATGTTCATAACAAACAGTACATGTTTATAACGAGTTTCTGGCAGCTTGCCACAACTGGCATCCTGCTGGCGTAGCCTTGGCCTTCAAGGTCCCAAAGACATTGCCGTACCCCAGGTAGGTATTGGGAAAGTTACTTGAGTGGAGGAAAGGTTGTATATTTTAGGAGGAATAAGATGTAATTAATTACTTTATAGATTATAAAGTAAGATATGATGATTAATTTAGTGGCATTCTTCTAGTACTTATCCAGGAGTATGTGCCTATAATAAAACATGCATTTTTTTTTTTTAAACAAACTGTATGCTTTAAGAGAGGCCCTGTCTAATAAATGTCATTTGTGGGGCAGCTAGGTGGCGCTGGCCCTGGAGTCAGGAGGATATGAGTTCTGTTCCGGCCTCAGACCCTTAAAACACACACACACACACACACACACACACACACACACACACACGCCTTGTAACCTTAGGCTTTGAATAAGTATCTTGAACATATAGACCACTGGAATATTTTTTTTTATTTTTATCTAATTCATGAAGTTTAATGGAATGAATGAAAAAGCCCTTGTTAAATGCTTACTTTGTGCCAGGCACCTGAATCTTGAAGAACCTGTTATAGGTATAGTAGTCTAGGAGAAACTGTAACATTTTTTTTTTTATTTCAAATTCCCACCTTGGAACAGAATGAAGAAGCTTTGAAAAAATGTGCGCAAGACTACTTGACTCGAGTCAAACAAGAGGAGCAGCGCTATCAGGCCCTGAAGCTCCATGCAGAAGAAAAACTAGACAAGTAACAGTTTCTCAGCATGATTCTCCTGGTCTAGAATGTTAGGAGAAAGGTGGATCAGAGCAAGAATGTTCTGCTGCTGAGGGGTTTTAAATTGAGAATACTTTTTCCCCATCAGCATCACTATAGTCCTGGGTATATAATCTTTTTCCCTATTGAACTTGGTAAATATCTCCTTTTCCTGAAGTGCCCCTATTTCTGGACACATGGGGAAGGAGAGAATTCTGAAGAGGGTGACTTTGGGCATGACTAAGCCTTCCCACTGTCCTCCCCATACCTGTTGCTTTATGCAGAATCAGCATCACTAGGAGGAAGCCGTACATTAATTGATTCTTTTTTAATAGATCATTTTCCCCTTGGGTTCAGATTATTATTTCAGGGGCACTTTCTGTGTGATTGATTTTGGATTGGCTGCAGCTTTTTATCCTAAAATATTAAGTGCTTAGGGAATTCGGGGAAGACATACTGAAGGAGGTGAAGTTTGAATGGGGTTTTATGGGAGGTTCTTCAGGCTGAGTTTTGGTGTTTACTGTCTATCTTTATCAGTCATGTGGTAGGATGTCAGCTCTGTCCCCAGTGCCTAATCTCTGTGCATTCTTTTTTCCCTTTGCATTCAATTTCCACACCACAGAGCCAATGAAGAGATTGCTCAGGTTCGGACAAAAGCCAAAGCTGAGAGTGCAGCTCTCCATGCTGGCCTTAGAAAAGAACAGATGAAGGTGGAGTCTCTAGAAAGAGCCCTTCAGCAGAAGGTAAAGGCTTTCCATTTGGATTATTGGGGGTCAGAGGGGCTGGGAGGAGTTTCCTTCCATGGTAGTTTCTGTGTGCAGAATCTAGACCAGGAGTTGGTTTGTGGTGAAGCCTGATAACCTGTTATCAAAATAATATTTCTAAATACATAAAATACATGCTATTATAAAGGAAATCAATAAATATATTGAAATATGGTTGTCAAGATAATTTTTTTCAAATGAAGTTAGAATCCCTGCTCTAGAAGAAAGAGATCAATTGCAATGTCAAGATAACCTTTGCCTTAGTCACCTTGTTTCAATTATGTCACTACTTTGGGAATCTGAGATTTCTTCTGTATGTGTGTTTTGCCTCTACCAATGCAGACCACAGTCATTCCTCTCCCCAAGCCATAATAAATAGTTTTCATGAGTTTCTGTTGAAACACACAAAAGATTAAGTGCTTGGTGGTCAGTGTACTAGTGATGACTTTCTCTGGAGTCTAATTGAACTGGTCTTTGGGTGGTGGATAATCCATCATCATCCCATTCTTGGAACTTTTCTTGCTTAACTTGTCAAAGTTTGTACTCCCCTGGCATGGTCTTTGAGGCCCCGGGGCCACTTCACATCAGAACAAGTCATTGCAGGAAGACATCGGTGGAAGATGTAAAGATTAAGCTTGGGGTGGGGAGGGGGTGGGGAGGGGCAGGAATGAAGAGGCCATGCCCATTTTCTCCAAATAAAAATTTTGTGGTCACCTAATTATCCACTAGGTGATCTGGAAAGCCCTCCTCACCAGAAGCCCTGAGGAGGTGGGCTGCTGCAGACTCCACCATCCATTTGGGTCAGTTCCATGTTGTTGGCTTTCTAGTACCACCACCATAACAACTGCAGCTGTCATTTCCCCCCTGAATTAACTTAGAAAAGTGAAAAGGGAACTCTAGATGTTCAGTAGTATAAAACCTATATAAATCCTTTGCTATATCTGTCACTGTACCCAGTGTTGGAGGGACATATGAAATTTAGATTCAGAGGTGGCTAGGTGGCACAGTAAATAGAGTGCCAGCCCTGGAGTCAGGAGAACCTGATTTCAAATCCAGCCTCAGGTTTTTGACACACTTACTAGCCTTGTGACCTTGGGTAAGTCACTTAACTCCAAATGCCCTCCAAAAAATAAATTTAGGCATGAAAGGTAAGGTCATTACCAGCAGGAGAGGAATCAGAACAGGCTTCATTGTGGAGGTGGCCTTAGAATTGGACTGTGAGGGATATGTAGTGATTCACTGGGAGTGGGGAGGGCATTTGGGGTTTAGGGAACAGTCTGAGGCAGAGAGGCCCCATGTATGAGGCACTTTTGTCACATAGCCCAACTAAGGATGAACATCATTAGTAACATTCTCCCAGATCTCACTGTGAGGTCATCCTGTCCCTCAGCATTGCCCTTGTGACATCTCACTCAACCATCATGGCTTATGATTTCCCAAAGTGGCCTTCTTCCTGCCCTCCCCTCTGTGTGGCCCTGGCCATATTCTCACTCATATATGAATAACCCGTTCAGTTAGTGGTAGGATGTGCTCAGTCCTTGGGAGTTCCATAGTTTCTGAATACAGCCAGTAGTTGCTGGGGATGCAGAGAGAGCCCAAAGATCATCTGACTCCTGTCTTTTTTTTTTTTTCCAGAACCAAGAAATTGAAGAACTGACAAAGATCTGTGATGAACTGATTGCAAAGCTGGGAAAGACTGGCTGTTAGTCCAGCATCTCCTCCCTCAGCCGCTTCTTGTGACTCCCAAGTACTTTTGCCTTATCCAGGAATAATCTCCCCGTAGCAGAGAAGGGCACATGCTTACTGCTCCCTGTTCCGCTTTGCTGCAGACACAACAGCCGCTCTCCGCCCCCCACCCCCGAGGTCTCAGACCCTTCCTTGAGTCAGTCCTTTGTCACTTGTTGGTAGTCAGGTTCAGCAGCCCAGAAGGCTGGCTGCTAGGTTTGGCTTTCCAATTTGTGGATCCTTGTGGTCTGTGTCATTTCTTGAGGTTAAATCCTCTGTGCAGCCTCAAATTGTAATTTTGAGTTACTTCTGATTAATTATTTTCTCTTTTTAAGATGACATAACTTTGTTCTTTTGAAGTTGGTTTTTTATTTTAAGGGAGCATCTAACCTGTTGTTCAAGTCAGGAGAGGCTCAGTTTGGGTTTGGTGCCCCCTGAGCACACCTGATTGTTCTGAAGGATTTGGAGCTGCTCCTTCTTCTGGGAAACCGCAGGCTCAGGTCGTGGGTCTAGGAGATGTCCTGGGAGGGTCCCACAGGAGGGGCAGGTTCTGAGCAGCTTTGGCTGCTCCTGTTTTCTTTTGAAGTTGGTTCCTTTCTTTCTCAAAGTTCACACTGAAGAATTCAGAAAGTCAGCCAGAATGAGAAGTTTTGTTAAGGAACAAAGCCCTTGGTGGTGTCTATTACCATTCTCCTTTATTGCTATCTTATATCAGTGATTGGCTGGCAGTGGGGACAAGCATTTACAGCTTCCAAAGTAACTGTACTGGTTTGAGTTGGTGCCAGGTTTTCTCAGTAGATACACATGGTACAGACTGGTGGCCCTTTTCTGGATATGAAAATAAGATTAATTTTCTTATTTTAAAGAAATCTATAACCTTTTCACTTGAATTGTACAAATAACACCCCCTTAGAAAAGATTTAGGTCATCTTAATCCAGTTAGAAAATAACTACAGGCTCCCCACCACCATTTTGGGGGGAGGGTATAGAAGGAGAAATTAGGAGAAGTATTCTCATGTTTTACTGTTTTAGAATTGGCAGGCCATTCTTCCCTGGAACCCAGAGGGACCAGAATTTGAAGGACCAAGCATATGTTTTGCTTTATTTGATGCCCTTGTTTCAAAAGGACTTCCATCACCAGAATTTTTAACAACAACCTTTTTGTTAAAACCAGGGAAGAGACTCAGCACCCTTTGTATTACTGTTAGAAGAAAAATATGCTATGCTACTTTAAAAACTATAGGGGAAAATATCTGTATTACTGTCATCTTTTTTGTTGCCTTTTATATAGACAGAAGGCTCAGCACACATTCATCTCGTTGGCTGCCAGCTGGGAGTGTTCAGTCCGATACCAATAAATTCCCCTCCTCGTGAGCTAAGCCAAATCCACGCAGCCCTTTGACATCACTTGTTTTTGCTTGAACCTGTTACCTGCAAGGACTTCATAGTGATATGTGCAGTATTTTGAGTATGTGGTGATTGTCATACTGTAATTTTAATGCTGTTGCATGATCCATCTTTTGCAGTGAACAGTGGAGGCCCTCCATAAATTCAAAATTTTCATATCTCCTTATCATGTACCTTTCACATGAGTTCCATACTCTTCAGTCATAACTCAGTATTTCTTTGAAAGCTGAGAATTCTATTCTATTAAAATGCAGCTCCTGTAGTTGGTGCTTAGGTTGCCTTTAGAAAGCCTTCAGTATCTAAATACTTTGTGCAGCAACAAGGAAAAATTTAAAGGAAAAAAACACAGCATCACTCAATTTAGGACAATCATTTAGGCTTTTGAAAGCAATTACTGGGGCTTAAGGGGATTTTTTGCTGCACATTACAGATACTGAATGGAAAAGTTTCCAGGCAGTGGAATAACGCATTGGTCTCTTCTTTAAGCTATGATTCTAAAACCCAATGTGGAAATAGTCCAGGCATTTAGGAAAAGGGAAAGTTTACAGAACCTTTCTGCTGCTAGCCAACATAGATAGGAAGCGTAGATAGGAGGTGTCTGTGTCTGTCCATTTACTCTCAGTCTGTCCTGTACATGAAGTGCACGTAGCAGTTTCAGCTGGATCATGTAGTCACGGTCTCTTAGTAGCCAAAGAGCACTAGTGCTATGTGTTAAATTGATGATGACAATCCCCTTTTGGCCCACAAGTTAGCAGCCAGCTCTGGTTGCCATTGTATATAGATCCTAGTGAATGGAGGTGCAGTGTAGGAAATGGGAAAGGTCCCCTTTTTCAACTGTTGACTAATACTTACTCACCAATGCCCCAGTAACACTGAAAGTTAGCACTTGGTAGGACAATCCTGCAAGTACCTTAGGCATCTGCCCAATAATGAAATAGCCTGGGCAAAGTGATGCAGGTTGAGTTTGGGTGCATAACATAACCCTAATACACTCCCTAGGGTAATAATGACCTTGCTCTCACCTTTGGCGTAGTCAAGGGCTAAGGGAACTATATTCTTGTAAGTATTTGAATGTCCAGTTGGAAAAAAAAAAGTTCTGGGGCCCCTCTACTCTGCCACCTCGGAGACACTTCTGAAGTAGTAGGTTTGGGGAGTATTTTGGATAATGCTTGGGAGGTAGGACCAAGACTTTGTCCTTTGGTTCTCAAGAATTAGATGGTTGACTTTGCCAAAGTGTAGCTATTTTTGTCTAAAATTATTTTCATTGCATCATCTGATGCCTCATGGTAGGAATTAGCCTTTTTTTCCCCCATGGGGTCGAGTTTGGACAGTAACTGTCAGTGATAGTGAACCTTCCAGAGTTTTGCTTTATTTGGAGAAATGCCTTGAAATCTGGCTGCATGACTGACCTACCCCTAAACCCCTTGTTCTGCACAATTGGCTTGGAAATTTGTAGAGATGCATTTCCAGCTCTATTTAACCCTGGTCCAAATTAGGAAGTTCAGAAACACATGACAGTGAAAAATGATGAGGGTTCTGGAAGCATTCCAGAGTGTTGCAGAATCCAATTTTATTTTTGGGTGAAGGCTCAGGTTGAATTTTCCCTTAATTCAACCTTGCTTCTTCCTGTCTAGTCCATCCTACCTTTGTCATTCATCTCCCACATTGACATTTAGAAACTATTTTCCCAATTCTAATGATTTGAGTTCATCCGCAAGCTCAGAATGATGCACGTAGATATGCTGTACTGACTGAATGGTTCTTTTAAAGGTAGTACTATACTTTTCCATTTGCTTTTATATACAGGGTATTCAAAAATTTTGGTATTTATTGTTTTAAGCTTCAGTAGCTGTGAAATTATATTTAAATGTTTTGTGGCCATTAAATAACATTTAAGCTTTGATGTGTACTGAAGTTTAAAACAGCACTAAGATTTTTGGGGCACACAGTATATAAGTAAATTATTTTAAAATCCCTTAGCAGAATCTAAGTCCAGATCTTCAGTTTTGATGAATAGACCTTTTAATTAGAATGGTTGGCCTCTAGAATCGTTGTGGGGAAGAGGGGCAGGGAGAACCCCAACACGTCTTTTTGGTAGTTGCCATTTTCTGAATCCATTTCTACTCTATTTTCACTGTGGTTCATAGGACACACAGAGTCCTTAAAATAGCTGCAGCTTGCAGTGACCTCTGGTTTCTTGAGGCGGTTCTCGTCAGGAGCCCAAGGTCTTGCCCAGGATTGTGCCATACATTTATGTTTTTCACCTCTTTTTTTTCCCCTTTGTTTTTTGTTTTAAAAGATTGAAAATTTAAGCTTTTTTGAAGAAACTCTTACCATCACAGTATTAAGAAAGTTCTCATTGACTTTCTCAAACTGACAGCGTTAAAATTTTGTGGGTGTTTTGTGGATCAAACATTATTCACCTCAGGTAATTACAGGGAGGAGTTTAGAAGGCCTGTTCTGTGGGTCCCTTAACATGGGTAGAAAGATGCACAATAGGGTCTGGAGCTTAATTGTTCTCTTAAAGGTGATAACATTTTACCATTCCCTTTGAATACAAGTAAATAACCACAGAATTACAGGCATCCACATCTGTGGGAAGAGAAATAAACTAGATTTTGCCAACTGAGCCTCTAGGCATCTCTAATATGAAAGAGATGGAGAAATGCAGTGAGCCCCCCTCTAGAGCAGTGCTTTGTCCCCAGGTCTTTGTAACAATCTAGCAGAACCTGGCATCCTCGGCATCCTGTGCCGAGGCCGACTAATAATCACATACCTAGGAGAATCTCCACTAACAGGAAAACCACTCTTAGGTCGTGGGGCCTATTGTGAGGAGTCATTAGTCTCTGCATTGGCTGAATGGATGGATACAGGCAGGTTTGCTAGGTGCGCTGGTTCTCCAGTGCAGTGCTGGGCTTTTTGCTTTAGTTCTTGGTGAAATTCCTCCCTTGGTCTGCTTTGTGGGAACTTCTGTAGGGTTCACTTTGAGAAATACTGTTCTAGAATTGGCAAAGCACTTTCTGAGAGGCAGCATTGTTTGAGTTCTCTCTGTCTCTCTTCCAGTAACAGTGTCTTAACGATTGCTTATTCATAGGTTGTCATACAGAGGCAATTCCTTTTTTGTTTTACCTTATCAGCCTGAAGTTAGACTTGAACAAGCAAGTTAGAGATTGGCTATAATAATGTTTGTAGTGGCTATGAGCTGATGTTTTTATACGGTTATCTCATGGATGCTTACACCTGTGGCATTTTGTAACCTAAATACAAATGGAGGCTGGGTATGCAACCAAGCCATCCTTACATTCTGAATTGTTCTTTATTTTTAGAGCTATTAAAGACTATTGCCCTCTGCCTGCAGTGGCATCTAGAATCCAATCTAAAGATGTTTCCTGCCAGTCAGATCTGTACATCAGTTTGACAAACATGTATTAAGTCTGTGTTGGTGCTGGGGAAGATCCAAAATTCAGATAAGGTCCTGCCCTCAAGCACCACCCAGGCTAGTAAGTGTAATCTTCTGTATTTACTTGATAACTCGAATGGTCTTGTAGTCATGAGAATTGGAGCTCTTAAGCCAACCCCCAAGTCTTAACTCAATCCAACCTGGAGTCTTCCTTGTGGTAGAATCCAGATTCCCCTTTTAATTCTTATAGGTGCCAGTATGTTCCTCAGTGTTGCTGTCAGCACGAGTACATTGCCAATAGATTTCCATATATAGTAACATATGTGCCAATAAGTGACCATCCTAATTGCACACCTGCTTCCGCTGTGCCCCTGTGACTGCCATACAGTGAGTGATTGATTACCCTCCCATAGGGAGGAGTGAAAGCTGCTTGACTCCTACCAGGATTGCATTGTATATGTAATGATCATCTACATAAATTTTATATGTACAATAATTTCCCTTTTTATATGTCAGGTAAATATTTGTAAGAGTTATACTTACACAAATGAAATTATTATAATAAGTACTAATATATTTTTTTCATGTTTCATTGCCTGAATAAAAACTGTTTATCACTGTTGAGAGTTGTTTCTTTGCTTACTAATTGTTTATCTCAGGACATGACAGTAGTGATCCTAGTTTGTGTTTTAATTAGCTCTATATTCCAGTCCCAATCAAAAGTAACATTTCTGTAAAGCTATTACTTAACTGAGCATGTTCCTCCCAAATACCCAGAAAGGCAGGTAGTTTAGATACCACTATTTTACTAAATAAAAGGACTGAAATTCACACCTTTAAAGAGACTTGCCCAGGGTGACATAGCTTGAATAGCCTTGGATTTAGAAGATCTGTGTTCAGAGCCTAACAGACTAATTCACCTTGCAGTGTTTTGACTTCTGTTAGAGGTGGGTCTGAAGTTAAGCTCAATGTTGAGACACAATGTAGGCGCTTACTTTGCCCTAACTGAAGAAATTTGTAACATAGATACATAATACTTCACTTGTTGGATGCTAAATTGGGTCATCAGACTAGGGATGGCGATGGGCATGGTTTTCAGAAATCCACCAAGTCCGGACTCCTTTTGAGCAAGACTTTAATGCCCCGAAGTGACCAGGAAGCTGCCTCAGTGGAGAAGAGGGCCCAAGCAAGGTGTAGGCCCCACTTTGTTGGCTTTAAAGAAAATTAATGCTGGAATGAGGGGGAGTTGCCCTAATCCTTGTGGAGGAAACACTGCTGGATATTGGTCCTTCCATAACTTCTGTGAGGCTCATTCTCATTTGTACACAGAGAACTTCACGGAATCTCTGAGCTTCCTTTCAGTTCCATTCTATAAAGAGTCCATCCTCATAAACCACTTTCAGTGAAAGGCTTTCCCCGATCCTAACCTCCCAACCTTCTGGCTGGTGCCTCCACTCACAAATCACCTTCCATTTACACTTGATCTTGTTTGTCATGCTTATTTTTCCCCTCGTTGAACAGTAAGTTCCTTGAGGGCGAGGCATGTTTTTGCTTTTCTCTCTATGCCTATCACTTATCAGTGTTGGCTCATGTAGTAAGCTCTTGCTGGCTTACTAAGTGACCTTCCAACAGACTTTGTCTCTAAGGTAATTTTCTTTCCCTTCTACCACTTTGCTCGTGAAAAGAAGAGTTATTTCTTATAATCAGTTTGTGGGATTTAATATTTTGTTGGGCAAGTGCTTAAAAAAATAGTCTTTTGAAAAGGCAGCCTGCTGCCATTTGATTATACTGGTTGAAGACACTGGCATTTTTCAAGTATGAAAGACTTTTGCTCCCAACTTCCAATGAAGAACAAGGCATAAACTAACACTTAGGAAATACTCATACTTTATCAGTGTTCAGAAAGTCCCTCCTTACCTACCTGGAAAGACCATTCTCTTCTGGCTACTCCCACCTCTTTCAAAGTTCTGTGTGGGAGGACAAACTTGGGAGATGAGACACCTATTCAAATAAGGATAATACTGGGTGAAATATAATCTATGCAAAGTAGAAATCCTGGCAGTGTGTCTAGAAATTTGAGAAGGGAGAGGGCCCCAGCAGAAAGGAAGGAAGGCTGTTGATGTGGGGAAGGCGGGTGTCATTCTGGGTTTTAGGGACTATACAGGGAGGGAAGAATGATCTGGATTGAATGTGGGTGAAGAAAGGTTCTGGGTAATTAGCCTGAACCCAGATTATGAAAGAACTGGAGTGTTGGAAGAAGGAATTTTGAGAAGAGGAAACAGGTTCAGAGTTTAAATGACTAGCTTAAATACTAAACAACAGGCATGTATTAAAAAGCCTACTATGCTAGGCACTAGAGATACAAAGTGAACCAATCTTTAGGAGTTCATATGGGGTGAAGAAAGTGATAATGTACATATAGTAATATATATAAATAAATACAAGGTGATTTGGGGGTGGGGAGGACATTACTAACTGGCAGTTTATCAGGAAAGACTTTATTTACTTAGAGCAAAACTTTGTGCTTAATCAGAGCCTTAGAGGAAGCCAGGGCTTCTAAATATGGGGAGTGAGGACAGAATGTGTTCCAGGCATGGCAGACAGTATAAATCCATGGATACAGGAGATGGTGTGTAAATATCATAAGACTAATTTGGCTGCTAGATGACTCAGTGGATAAATCAATGGGACTGGAGTCAGGAAGACTTCAAATCCAACCTTAGACATTCACTAGCTGTGTGACCCTGGGTAAGTCACTTAACCTCTGTTTGCCTCGGTTCTTCATCTATAAATATAGATATATATAGGTGTTAGTGTTCATTTGTATAGTATATAATTCATCAAACAGTAACCCTTGCTCTATACAAGGTACTCTGCATTAAGGATACAAATATGAAAAATTCCCGTCTCTGCCCTCAAGAAACTTACATTTTTATTGTGAAATGAGACATAAAGCACAAGATCTAGAAAAAGATCTAGGCAAACTTGAGGATAAGAAGAGAGTGCACCAAACGGGGCATTGCCTGGGCAAATGCACAGAGATAAGAGAGGGTACAGGTAGCAATAGCACTCCAGGCCCTTCCTTCTTTCACTATCAAAGTAGGTCCAAGCTCATGTTTGTTGCCTCCATGATACCATCTCATCCTTTGCTGTCCCCTTTTCCTTTCGCCTTCAATCTCAACATGAGGGTCTTTCCCCATGAGGAGGCCCATTTTTTCATTATGTGACCAAAATATGTAGGTTTTAGCTTCAGTATTTAAACTTCCAGTGAATAGCCTGAATTAATTTCTTTAAATACTAACTGCTTTGATCTTCTTGCTGTCCATATTGCCACTGGAAAAACTACAGTTTTGACGATCTGGACTTTTGTCAGCAAGGTGATGTCTCTGCTTTTCACTCTCCTGACTGGATTTCCTTTAACTTTCCTCCCAAGGAGCAAGCTGGCTGTAGTCACTGTCTGCAGTGATCTTTGAGTCCAAGAATATAAAATCTTGACACTGCTTCCAATTCTTTTCACGCTATTTGCCAGAAAGTGATGGGACCAGTTGCCAAGATCTTAGTTTTATTTTGTATTTTATGTTAAGTTTTAAGCCAGCTTTTACAGTCTCCTCTTTTACCCTCATCAAAAGGCTTCCTCCTAATTCTTCACTTTCTGCCATCAGAATGGTATCATCTGTGTATCTGAGATTGTTGATATTTCTCTTCTAACAGCCTTAATTCTGACTTTTGATTCATCCAACCTGGCATTTCACATGATGTATTCTGCATATAAGTTAAATAAATAAGGTGACGTATTCAGCTTTGTCATATTCCTTATCCAATCTTAAACCAATCAGTTGCTCCATGTTTTTTTAAACTTGTTTTTTGAACCAAATACAGATTCCTTAGGAGACAAGTAAGGTGATCTGGTACTCCCATCTCTTTGAGGACTTGCCACATTTTGTTGTGATCCACACAGTCAAAGGCTTTAATGTAGTCAATGAAGCAGAAGTAGATATTTTTCTGGAACTCCCTTGTTTTCTCAATAATCCAGTGAATGTTGGCGATTTGATCTCTAGTCTCTGCCTCTTTGAAAACTAGTCTATTCAGGTAATCTTCAATTCATATATTGCTGAAGCCTAGCTTGCAGAATCTTAAGCATAATCTTGCTGGCATGTGAAATGAGCATAATTGTTCAGTAGTTTGAACATTCCTTGGCATTGCCCTTCTTTAGGATTTGGATATAAACTGATCTTTTCCAATCCAGTGGCCACTGTTGTGCTTTCCAGATTTGCTGGCATATTGAAACAGCATTTATTTTATTTTAATTATTAAATTTTTTATTTAAATTTTAATTATTTTAATTTAAATTAATTTTATTTTAATTATGATTAATTAATTTTCATTATTAAATGTTTAATTATTAAATTATTTTAAATAGCTCAGCTGGAATTCCTTCACCTCCATTAGCCTTGTTGTTAGCAATGCTTCCTAAGGACCACTTGACTTCATTCTCCAGGTTAAGATCTTTCTTGAATAGTTCTGTATGTTCTTGCCACCTCTTCTGAAACTATTCTATTTCTCTTAAGTCCCCACTATTTTTGTCTTTTATCATGTTCGTTTTTGCATGAAACTTTCCCTTGATATCTCTAATTGTCTTGAATCTCCTCTTTCCCACTCTGTTGTTTTCTTTTTCTTTGCATTGCTCATTTAAGAAAACCCTTATCTCTCCTTGTTATTCTCTGGAATTCTGCATTCAGTTGGGTACAGATTTCCCCTTCTCCTTTACCTTTCACTTTTCTTTTTGTGAAGCCACATCAGGCAGCCAAGTTACTCCCTTGCTCTTCTTTTTCTTTGGGATTTTTTCATTGCTACCTCTTATACAGTATTACAAGCCTCTGTCCATGATTCTTCAGGCACTCTCTCCCCTGGAGCTAACCCCTTAAATCTATTCATCACCTTCATTTCATATTCATAAGGGACGTTATTTAGGTCATACCTATACAGTCTGATGACTTTCCCTATTTCCTTCAATTGAAGTCTGAATTTTGTAATAAGAAACTCATGATCTGAGCCGCAGTCAGCTCCAAGTCTTGTTTTAACTGACTGTATAGAGCTTCTCCACCTTTGGCTACAAAGCATGTAACTAATCTGATTTCTATATTGGCCATCTGGTCCGTGTGTAGAGTCACCTTTTGGTTTGTTGAAAAAAAGATTTAGCCTTTCTCCCAAGATGGTGCCAAAAGCGAAGAAGGAAGCCTTTGTCCCCCCCCCAAGACAGAAGCCAAGTCCAAGGCCTTGAAGGCCAACAAGCTAGTGTTGAAGGGTGTCTATAGCCACAAAAAGAAGAAGATTCAAACATCCCTCACCTTCTGGCGACTCAAGACACTAGGACTTCGAAGACAGCCCAAATATCTGCCAAAAAACTCCCCTATGCCAAAACTTGATCCCTGTGCCATCATTAAGTTTCCCTAACTACTGAGTCTGCTATGAAGAAGACCCTAGTCTCCATTTTGGACATCAAGGTCAACAAGCAGCAGATCAACTAGGCAGTAAAGACACTGTATGACATTAACATGCTAAGGTCAACATGATGAGGTATGGGCTCTGAGAGCCCCCTTGACCTCTCCTTGAGTACTTGAGGTACAGGCTCTGGGAGCCTCCCTTGGACTCTTGATTAAATCATTCCATTTGATGAGGCATTTGCATGAGGCAATAAGCCTTACATTGTAACTGGGCCTAGACCTCTAGCCTATAGTATAATAGTATAATATAGTATAATATACTATAATAGTTCATCAATTTCTCACCCTAAGCCTATCAAAATATCAGTACACCCTTGAACTGGTCTAGCCCACCATTGTCTGTAGCCTTCAGCAACCTCCCACCCTTAATCACTCATTGACCTCATTAACTCCTCCTGAAGACCCTCCCCAAACTCCTCCCCTAGACCACCCCTAGATTCCTCCCACAACCTTCTGTATATAAGACCCCATCCTGTCTTCATGTTTATGAGAGCACCATAGAATAGTGAGAGTGCCATAGTCAACTAGCACAGACTTTATTCTATGTCTAATACATGCGAACTTTTAATAAACTTTACTTTTCTTTGGCTGAGAGAAGAATTGAGTCGAATTCATTCGGCAGGACCTGGCGTGTTGGTATTTGGGGGTCTCCAGAGCAACCCTAACCCTCTTTATAAGTAACCTCTTCAAACACACTGATCCTGATGGAGAAAAGATAGGTCCCACTTGTTCTAGACTATGATACTTTAGATGTTGACAACAAAATTGGAATCATTTAACCTGTGTCCAGCTGTCCCACTATACCTACAATAAAAAGTTATCTAGTAAAAAAAAGATTTAGAGGGTATATATATAATGACTTTTCAAATATGTGAAGGGCTATCATATGGAAGAAGGAAGTTCATCAATCAGCTTGGCCCCAAAGGGCAGAACTAGGAACATGAAATAATCTCTCAACTTTTAAGATTATGACCATCCACTTTTGTTTTTCTGTTTTTTTGTTTGGATCTGTAATTTTATCCATAATGAGAACTCAGTGATATGTTCTCCATAATCAGACAAGATGTTTTTCAAATGGCCTTGATTACAAAGAGCATAGTTTTTGGTTCAAATTCCAGCCTTACCACTTGGTAACTATGTTATCTTGGACAAAGTCACTTCATCTCTCTGGCCTCAGTTTCCTTATCTGTAAAATGGAGGTGGGGGGTATGACTAGATCTCCGAGGTCCGTTCCAATCCGTGTTAGAGCAGAACTTGAACTCAGGTCTTACTGAAGGCCCTCCTTTTTCATGTCTACCTCTTGACTGCCTTAAAGTCTCAACTAAAATTCCACCTTCTAAAGGAAATCTTTTCCCAGCCTCCACCCTCCTCCTTAATTCTAGTGTTTTACCCCTGTTGATTATTTCCAATTTATTACACACGTATGTATCTATACATTTGTGTATATGTATGTGTATATATGTAAGTCTATACATATATATGAGACTGTATATATACATATGTGTGTGTAAATGAAGGGATGATGGGAAGTGGCCTTTGAATTTTCCCATACAATTCAGCAATCCAGTCCCTGAACTCTCCCACACCTTTCTACCACAGTACTCAATAATCCTTTTAACTGCCCTTTCAACTGTGGATTTCTGATCATTTAACTCCTTTCATTGTCTGTACCTGGACCACCCTCGGGCTATTTGCCAATCCTTAATCCCATTCAGATTTTCTCAAAGTCTTTTTCTGTATAAAAGTACCAATCTTACTCCCATTAAATTGGGCAGATTCACTTAGAATCTTGCCACTTATACTGTCCTCACAACAAACTCATTTTGACTGGAAAGTTTGAGTGATCGAATTCTTTCAAGGCAGACCCCCTGTACCTTTGCATTTTGGTATTCCCAGCACCCCAAACTGCAATACACACACAGATGTTTGTGTGTATGTTGTCTCCCCCATTAGATTGAACTCTAGGAGTTCAGGTCTTTTACCTGTCTTTCTATTCCCAGCATCTTACACATTTCATGGCACGGAGGAAGTGCTTAATGTTTACTGACTGACTCCAAAGCCTGTTCTCCCTCCCACTCTCCTCCCCATTGCAATTTTTCTCTCTCCTTTATCACATTCTGCAGTATTACTTATATTATCCGTGAGGAAAGGATTGAGCTTAAATAAAATTAACCCAGTATTAGTACTTATTGATGGTGTACAGGCTCTGAGAAACTGATTGAATCTTTCCATTTGATGAGGCATTTGCCATAAGCCTTTCATTATACCTCCACCCAAATCTCTGTCACTCTTAACCTAGCCTAGCCCTCCATTGTCCAGCTACTTCCCATCCTTGGTCCTCCTAAAATATCTATGCCCAAATCTGTTACCCTTAAACTAACCTAGCCCTGCTTTGTCTGTTATCTCCAGGTAGCCTCCAGCTACTTCCCAATTTTAATCCCATTCCTGGAGTTTGATCTCAGTTCCTCCAGACCCTCCACAAACTCCTCCTCTAGACCACCCCGAGATCTCTCCCACGGTCTTTCTGTGTATAAGATTCATCTGGCCTCCTTGAAGGTGCGGAGGTTCAATCTGGTCCACTTGTCAACACAAGAGTCACAAATACTAAGGCTCCTTAAGAGCCTACTCATTATGGCAAATCTTTAATAAACTTTGTTTAACTTTGACTGAGAGAAGACTTGAGTTGAATTCATTTGGCAGGACCAGATGTGTAGGTATGTTGGAGTCTCTAGCACCGCTATACCCCGAACCTCCACACTTATATACATAGAAGATTAACCCACCCTCACCCCATCCCCTACCCTCACACGGAGCACAAAACACAGTTCCCAAAGGTTTATGGTTACTTTTACAAATTTTTTCATTATCTCAACCTCCCCCACTCCCTCTTTGCTGATAAGAAGCTTGGCTTTGGTATCACCTGCTCTTCTTTCCTTTTCCCTCTCTTTCCTGATTTGTGGAAGAATTTCTCGATTCAACTCTCCCTCCTTTTACATTTTTTGTTTATTTTGTTGTATTTTAAGTATGCAATATTTTTAATTTCTTCCCTGCCGGCCTGATTTGCCACCTTTAGTTGCCAGTTTCTTAAGTCGCTAGCCTTAAGGTGTGGTGACCCAAAGGCATCATCTTCTCTTCAAAGCCAGGATAGCCCAGTTATTTCTCATGCTTTGACCTAGAATACTCCTTGGGCAATTCAGAATTTGAAAGTTCCCCCAGACTTTACCTGAATTCCCAAGGGGGAAATATTTACTCTTAACAATAACATTGGCAATTCCCATTCTGCCTTCTTAGTTTCCCTCAACCCACCCCACCCAGGTAGCATTTACATTTAATCACCATTTAGCAATTCACTTATAAAACCCTCTGGGGCTGTACCTGAAATGCAGTTGATTTCCATATTTAAAGTGCCAGTTTAAAATAATCTCCCCAGGATTTACCCACCTAGTTCTACTACTAGGTTGATTTGAATATCAAAGACCCTTCCTAGGCTAGGTCCCCACTGAAATTCTGGAAAACACTGTGAAAAATCTAATAATTTTCTATGTTCTAATATAATTCCTCATTTAACTGAATAGGGATGAAACTAAAGTATAATTATGCTTGGGTTCAAAAAAATCAACTTCATTAAGAGATCACAGATCTCACCAGTCAGATTGGCTAAGATGACAAAACAGGAAAATGACAAATGCTGGAGAGGATGTGGGCAAACTGGAACACTAATGCATTGTTGGTGGAGTTGTGAACTGATCCAGTCTTTCTGGAGAGCAATCTGGAATTATGCCCAAAGGGCTATAAATTCTTTCATACCCTTTGATCCAGCAATACCACTCCTAGCGTTATATCCCAAAGAGATCATAGAAATGGGAGAAAGACCGATATGTACAAAAATGTTTATAGCAGCTCTTTTTGTTGTGGCAAAGAATTGGAAATTAAGGGGGTGCCCATCAATTGGGGAATGGCTGAACAAGTTGTGGTATATGCATGTTATGGAATACTATTGCGCTATAAGAAACAGGGAGCAGGCAGTCTTCATATTTACCTGGAGAGGCTTAAAAGAACTGATGCTGAGTGAGAAGAGTAGAACTAGGAGAAATTTGTACACAATTACAGACACAATGTATGTGTGATGACCAACTTTGATAGACTGGACTCTTCTCAACAATGGAGGGATATAAGTCAATCCCAAAAGACGCATGATGGAGGGAAAAACGTGCATCCAGAGAAAGAACTAGAAAGAACTAAATTTATATCCAGGTGGAAGCAAAATACCTGATCTTTTTCATTCTCTTATTTGATTTTATGTCCTCTTTACCATTTTTCATTCCAGCTGGTACAATCCATCCTTATAACCTGACCATTGTATAATGTGAAAGTATTTACAGATCCTATACTTGATTATAAGCTGCCATGGGGGGGAGGGGAGGGAGGGGGACAAAATGTGAAATTTAAGGAATTGTGGAATTGAATCCTGTAAACTAAAAGGAAACAAACAAATTAATAAATTAAAGAATTAATTTAAAAAAAGAGATCACAGAAGATAAAATAGACAATTTAAGCTACATGAAATTAAAACACTCTTGCACAAAGAAAATACAGGGAAGATAAAAAGGAAAACTGTCAATTGGAGAGGAAAAAAGCCTCATATCAAATATCTCTTATAAGGGTCTCACATTTAATTTAGGTAGAAATTTAGCACAAATCTAAGAGCAAGAGCTATTGCCCAGTAGATAAGAGGTCAAAGAATATGAACAAACAATTCTCAAAAGAAGAATTTCAAAATATTAACAATCACGGGAAAGATTACTTCAAAAATAAGTTTAAAGCTTTACATTATACCACCTCGCATCTATTCGAATGGCAAAGATTTTTAAAAAAGGAAAATTATAAAGGCTGAAAGGGCTGTGGGAAAACTGTACACTAACACACTGTTGGTGGAACTATGAGCTAGTCCAACCTTTTGGAAAGCAATTTAGAACTACACCCCAAAAACCATTAAATTGTGCATATGACCTTTTGAAGCAGCAATAACTCTACTAGAAATAATTCTATAATCCAAAGAGATCAATGAAAATGGAAAAGGACCCATATGATGAGATTCAGGGTCACCCTAAAATGTTGAGTGCAAGGTCATCTCAAAAGAATTGGCTCAGGCTGTCTCCAAATCAAGTAAAGGCATTTATTTTGGGTAACAACACCAAGCAGGCTCCTCAACCCCCAAAGGAAGACTCAGCGACAGGGAGGTCCCAGCTTAATCGGGGATGGTAACTCCCTAAGGAAGAAGGGGCAGCCCCTCAAGGGAGAGGGCCCCCTCCAAGGGACAGGGCTGCTTAAGGGAGATAGGTCTGAATGGGAAAGGTGAAACTTCTCAGCCCATAAGTTTTCTTGTGGGAGCAAGTCATAGTTTCAGCTTCACCCTTCCCCCCTTCCCCTTCTTTCCCCCTTCTTTACTAATGCCTCATCAGTCTTTTTGATCTCCACCTTGTTTGCTATACTGTGATAGTAATGGCAATTAAAGATTCCCCTGTATTGGCTTGGTTTTCAAATTGATTGTGTTAAAACCCAGAGTTTGTTAATCCCACCTGTGGGATGGACTTGTTGATGTGAAAAGAAAGTCCTGAACTGGGAGGAGCTGGTGATGTAGATTTGGAGAGACAAGAGAGAGGCGGGAGATCTTTTTGGAAGCAGCACCTCGTGGAGAGAGAGAGACTAAGAGAATTGCTGGTGGCCGCTTTGAATTGCCCTGGACTTTTGAGACCTGCTCCCTGAGCTGCCAAGGACTGAGGAGACATGGCTGTTTTGCTGGTACTTTGTCTGTCTGTTTTGATGTTGTTTTGCCAGATTTGTCCACTGGTGAAAGACAGTCCTTTTGTTGAAGAAGTCCTGGAACCTGGCTGTTCACTAAGAAGCCCTGAGACTGTCCTGCAGACAGAGAGTGAATACTGTCCACTGGTGAGGGACAGTGCTGTTGTTGCAGGGGTCTGGAGACTGTCCTGCAGACAGAATGAATACTGTCCACTGGTGAAGGACAGTGCTGTTGTTGCAGGGGTCTGGAGACTGTCCTGCAGACAGAGTGAATACTGTCCACTGGTGAAGGACAGTGCTGTTGTTGCAGGGGTCTGGGAGCCTTTCTGTTGGTTCAGAAGCCCTGAAGAAGGATTTTCTTGTTGTATGTTTACAGAAATCCTGGGAGAGGGCTTTGCTAATGTGTTCAGGGGTTCTAGGACTGTTCTACAGACAGAAGATAAATTCATGAAGGGACTGGCAATGTATCTTATGGCCTTGCTAAGCCTTGTCTCCCCAGGAACTAAGATTGCTGAGAACTTGCCTCCTGTCAAGATGAAGAAAAGACCTCCATTTGGGTATTAAGTGCTGTGTTTAAACTTGATGTAACTCTGGGGTAGATTCAATTGTGATCCAGGGGTGGGGAACTTTTGACCTTATTGTGCTCTGTGATTGACAAATGAAGGTACTTTACCTATGTTTGGAAACTAATCTCCATTTGAAAAGAGGGGTTTTGTGGTGGACCAAATGAAGGTATAGCCTAGGGGTGGAGAAGTATTTAGAACTGAGACTTTGTAATTGATTGAATGATTGGAAGGTCCTGGGGTGGGGTAGTACTCGGAGATTATTAAACACACTTAGTAAATGCTGTATTTGGAATGATGTCATGTTTTGATCTTCTCTGTTCTGGGTTTGTTACTGAATAAAATGGAGAGCACCTATGCTGGTATTCTGAACCTTGGGAAGTTGCCTTTCTTTTGGCATTACATTACAGGCCCCTGCTCTATTCACTGAGCCATCTAGCTGCCCCTAGAGTATAAATTCTTATTCAGTCTTCTGTGATACACCTCCTCTCCCTGTTCTGCCATGGAGAGGACCACCCTCGGGGAAAAGAATAAAAATTTCCTGTTTTTATCCTGAGAAACCTCTGTGTTCTTGATTAAATTTTGAATGGGGTTTTTCACCTCACACAGGTCCTCACCATCAAGGGAGACCCCAGTTTAAAGGAGATGTGCTTAAGGAAGATACTTCTTAAGGGGGACACCCTCCGATTAAGGAAGATGCCCCAGTAAGGAGGATATCCCTAGCTTGGAGAGGCTAAGGATTCTTATAGAGTAAAACCTGCAGTGTGTGGGGAGATGAGGTAACCAGGGACAGTAGTTCACAATTTCTCTATTGGAAGCTCATCACCAAGCCAGGGTAAGGGCCCAAGCCCAGACCTTTTCCCTTTACCCCAAAATAATTTGAGTCCCATTTGTCCTGGAAAACCCCCTCCTTGAATTCTCCCTGAACTTTCCCACTTAATCTGGTTTTTTTGGTGCCCAAATCTGTTATCTTTAATATAGCCTCGGCCTCCATTGTCTGTTACCTCCAGGTTGCCTCTGGCTGCTTCCCAACCTTGATCCCATCAAAATCCCATTCTCTTGCTTCTTGGGAATCTGACCTCTAGTCACCCCAGTTCTATCCAAATCTTCCTTAGATTCTTCCTCAAGACCCTCCCTAAACCCCTCCTCTAGCCAACCCCAGACTACTAGACCACCCCTAGATCCCTCCCACAGTCTTTCAATTCAATCCTCCATTCAATTTAGCTGAGATTCAATCTGGCTGTTTCTCAATACAGGCATCAAAAATTCTCAGGCTCCTTAAGAGTCTACCCAATATGGTGAATCTTTAATAAATTTTGTTTTACTTTGGCTGAAAGAAGGCTTAGGTCGAATTCATTCAGTAGGACCTTGCATGTCAGTATTTTGGAGTCCTGAGCACCCCTAAGCCCCCTCAATTTTAAATCCCAACAACCATATGTTCAAAAACATTTAAAGTAGGGGAGGCTAGGTGGCACAGTGAATCAGGATGAATCAGAGTCAGGAGGACCTGAGTTCAAATCCAGCTTCAGACACTTAACACAAAAACTAGATGTGTAACCTTGGGCAAGTCACTTAACTCCAATTGCCCTCCAAAAAGCAAAAAAAAAAAATTATAGTAGCTGGTGGCAAGAAACTGGAAATTGAAAAGATGCCTATTAATCCTGGAATGACTAAACAGTTACTAATGTTACAGTATATGACTGTGATGGAATACTTTTGTGCCATAACAAAAGATGAAGGAGAGGGCTTCAGAAAAACCTAGGAGGACTTGTCTGAACTGATGCAAATTGAAGTGAGCAGAACCAGGAGAACAATTTATACAGTAGTAGCAACACTGTGAAGATAATCAGCCTAGAAAGATTAATAACTCCGATAAAACAGTGGTCAACTACAATTCTTTTTTTTTTTTTAAAGCAATCAGGGTTAAGTAACTTGCTCAAGGTTACACAGCCAGTTATTTCTGGGTGTGGTGCTGAGTATCTGAGCCCGAATTTGATCCAGGTCATCCCGACACCGGAGCCAGTGCTCTTACTCGCTGAGCCACCTGGCCACTCCTAAGCAGTTGGGGTTAAGTAACTTGCTCAAGGTTACAAGGCCAGGTGTTTCTGGGTGGGTGCTAAGTGTCTGAGCCCGGGATTCATCTCCAGGTCATCCTGACACTGGAGCCGATGCTGTTACTTGCTGTGCTACCTGGCCGCCCCTCAACTACAGTTCTAAAGTACTCATGATAGACAGTTATCCATTTTCAGACAGAGAGCTTATGGACTCAGAGTTCAGAATAATGCATATTTCCTTTTCTGATAGTTGCAGAGAAACCTGTATGAGTTGAGTAAAGAGAACAGAACCAGAACAATTTACATGACAATAATTTTGTAAAGACAAACAACTGTGGAAGAGTTGAGAACTCTGATCAGCATGAAGATTAGACAGGATTCCAGAGGATTCATGATGAAACTATTACCTTCATCCTGATAGAGATGTGATAGACTCACAGTAATGATTGAGGCATATGTGTGTGTATACATATATATGGACATGGTCAATACAATGCAGGGCTTCATTTTGCTTGACTAAATAAGTACACATATTTGTTACAGAGTTTTGTTTTTCATTCTTTCTCAATGGTGGTGGTGGTGGTGGATGTTAAAGGGAAAAAAACCAGATTTTTGACAATTGAAAAAAGTTTTTTAAACCCAACAAGATAATTAAGTCTTAGCACTGGATTTGCTCAGCCAACAAATATCACCTGTCAGACTGTTTGAAGATTAGAAGGGATTGAATCTTCATGTAGTCCCACTTTTTCTGTTTATAAAGCTAAGTCTCATCATTGTTTGTTGATTGAGGTGAGCCAATATCTCCCAACTTCCATTCCAAGACGCTTACTATCAAACCACACTGGCTCCCTAGCACTAGCACAGTATTTTCCAGTTTCAAAGTGTTTTACTTACATTATCTCATTTGCTTCCCCACAACCACCCAGGGAGTTAGGGAGTATGGATGACATGTGGTTCCCTTAGCAGCAGACGCCAAGGATGCTCAGTGTTGAGAATCCTCTCCATAGATATGGCAGCAATAGAAGGCGTATAGTCATGGGTTTAGGCAAGCCTGACCAGTCAGCAATTCACTGAGTATCATCCAAGAAGTTATGTGGTAGAGGGGATTGGGAACTGGCCTCAAGAGTCATGAAAACCTGGATTCATTTTCCACCTGGAATTATCTTCAGTGGATGATGGCAGATACACAAATACACACAGAATTATAATGCTGTCAACTTGAAGAGAGTTGACAGGGTTTAATATATTGACTGTGGGACCCTGGGCAAATTAATTAACCTCTCAATGCCCTAGGCCTAGGCAACTCTATAAGACCAAAATTTCAGAGAAATTGCCAAGCTGCTTTGGGAGAATGTCCTTGCTTAGAAACTCACCACACTGATGAAAGCAGAGGCCCAGGCCAAAAAGAGAAAATAAACTCCCAAAATCTTGTTCTAGTCAGAGACCACTAATGGAAATGACAAGGTCATATACTTGGACCTTCATCAATCAATAAATAAATAAACCTTCATTAAGTATGAGGTAATAATTATAAAACATTTAGCACAGTGCCTGACACATAGTAGGCACTTTATAAATGTTAACTATCCTCATTATTACCTACTATGTGTAAGGTACTAAAGCTTACTTGCAAATGGGAGACTTCAAATAAAGAGCTGGAAGGGAATGAAGGATAAGGATGCTGGTGAGGGCCTGGAGAAGTCAGGAAGAGTGAGTTGACCTAGAGGTCAAGTGAGCATGCCTAAAATGAAGGTCAGGCTAGGGACTCATCAATCAGAGGAGCACTGGAACGGCTGAAAGTCAGGAGGTACTGACTCCCTCAACTCACTGAAAAACCTTGGGCAAATCACTTTAATTAATCTATCAGCTCAGTGGATGGAAAGCTAGACTTAGAATCAGGAAAAAATCTGAGTTCAAATATTGCCTCAATTTCCTCACCTGTAAAAGGGGGATAATAGCACCTATCTCCCAGGATTGTTGGGAACACTTTGTAAATCTTAAAATGTTATATAAATACTAGATAAAATTTAAATGAAAGAATTAGACTAGATGAAGGCCTAAGTCTCTTTCAGTGCTAAACAGATAATATTTGGATTTCCACATAAAATCACAAACTCTAGGTTGGTTAGTTCAATACTCCAATGACAAGTGATTTTTGTCATTAAAATTCAATAGCAACTTGGAAGGAGATCTCTAGTGGAGTTCTTTAAGGTTCTATGTCTGGCCCTCTCCTCAGAACTTTAATTCTGGCACCAAGGGTAATAATGAGTGAGGAAGGAATATATAACCAATCACTCCTATGTATGATTGAAGTTAGACTGGAGACAAAGAATCTGAGAAAGTACGAGTCTAAGGTTATGGGAGAAGATAAGAATTGTGGTAAAGACTGTGAACTAGGTATCAAACAAATTAGGGAAGAGAAAGAGTGGCCTGGAGGTCCATAGATGACAGCTAAGTGTCCTGGGTATCCATAGATAACATCTAGGATAGAGCACCAGACTTGGAGTCAGGAAGATCTGAGTTCAAGTCTCACCCTAGACACTTCCTAGCTGTATGTCCCTGGGCAAGTCCCTTAACCCTGCTTGCCTTAGTTTCCTCAGGTGGGAAATGAATCAAGAGAAGCATGAAAAGGTAAACAGGAAAGAGATATCATAAGGAACTTATTAAAGTTGAACTACATTCCTACATGGAAAGATGATATTTGTAACTCATGAGACTTTTCTCAGTATGAGGATAGTTGAAGGGAATATATATGTGTATATATACATATATGTGTGCGTATATGTGGATGTATGTGTGTATATATGTGTACATGCATACATAGACAGAGGGCACAGGGTGAGTTGAATATCAAGGGATGATATCTAAAAAATAAAATTAAGAGGTGAGAGAAATGAGATGAAGAGGGAAATGGCAAACTACTCCAAGAATTTTGCCCCAAGTGGGGTCATGAAGAGTTGGACACAACTGAAACCACTGAACAACAACAACAATCTTGCTGTTATGAGGGTTATATGATATAACATGTAAAACATTGTACAATCCTTGATAAATGCTAGTTATTATTGTTATGATGTTGACAAGAGAGATTGAATCTTAAAGAAGAAGAGGTGATTGCTATTAAATGATAGTGACAGAGAAAGGGTCTGGAAGGTGGCACGATGGAAAGCCAGGCATGAGCAGCTTTCCAGAGGACTGCTGCTATGAGCAGCTTTTAAGGTTCTGATTACATAGTATAGTGAAGTCTCTATTTATTCAATAACAAATCGGAGTAAAACATCCACATAAAATCAAGGTACAGCATTCAGAATGTTACAACTTATCACAGAAAATCAAAATACAGCATTCACCATGCCACAACTCAACAACTTATCACTAAAATGGCCACATAGTTTTCACCAAAGTGGTCACATAGTTTTAAACAAAGTACATTCATTTAGTCAATCACAAAATCCTTAATTCAATCACAAAGTTAAAGTCAAAGTTCTCCACCCCTAGGTCACAGTAAATCATGATCTTCTCAGTCAGTACACAGTATCCAAGTAAAGTCCTCTTTCAGCTTGACTCTAGGCTGGCTCTCAGCTTCCATGGTTCCTCTTCCATGGTCCTAGCTCCAACTGTCACCTGGGTTCAAAGGCAGGCAGCTCCCAGTTCCTTGTCCAGCTCCTTGTCCAGTTCTTCATCCAGTTCCTGTTTCATATTGAAGTTCACAGTGTCCAGTCCACCTCAAGTCCTTCACAGTTCCTGTTTCTGGGAAGACAAAGCTTGACAGAGCCACATTCACATTGCCAACACCATCATCAATTCACTATCTGCCTGTAATATCAACTCAGACCCACCAACAAGGTCTGAGAACTCAACACAAATCATCAACACAGAAATCAACACAGACCCACAAACAAGGTCCAAGAGGTCAGCACAAATCATCAACAAAGTCCCAAGACCTTCAAAACCCTCCTCCAGGACTTCTGTAAACATGCAACCAGAAAATCCTCTTTCAGGGCTTCCAGTAAGGTCCCAGGGCTTCTGTATAAAGTATCACAAACAAACATCAACACAGACAGAGGAGACAGAGAGCCAGGATACCACAAGTTTTTTCCTTCTTGACTCTGCCACCACAAGAGTCTTCTTCTCAGTTCTGCTGTCTCTAGCCTGGAAATCCTCCTTATATGTGGTCATTAGCTCCTCCCCTTCCTGTTGCAGGAGTTCATGAGTTCTAGAATTCACAAGTTGTGGGGTTCACATGTTCTGTTTCTTAACAGAATACAAGGCTCAAAAGAAACTTGAACTGAAACAAGGTGTTAATTCAATAACAGAAACAAGGTGTGAACTACTTCTGCGCTTGCCATTACACAGGAGAAGCTAGGGTATGCCAATTCCTCTTCTGACCCTAGGTGTCAGTGGGGTGGGGGAAGGAGCAGCCTTGGAGAGAGTGTCAAGAGATGAGGTGTCTTCAAGAGAATTCAGTGAGTGCTCCAAAAGGAACAGTGAAAAGAGACACAGAGGGACACTGGGGAGGGCTAGAGCTGAATTTACCTTTTTTCCCTTTCTCATTTTGTAGTTGTGGGATGGGGTAACAACAGTCCAAGTTGCTTTCCCAGCTGAAGCAATACTGTCTCAAGCACCTCACCTGAGATGCAGATCTGTGGTGGGTAGACTGAGCTTGAAAGAAGGGTTGGGGGGGGGGGGGTTTCAAAGAAGAGGTGATTCTATTGATGTTAACACTTGGGACGAGTCCCAAGTCATTTCATGTTAGTTTAGCAGGAGACAGTAGATATTGTGAAGATTTTTGGAAAAAAAGATCACGGATCTCCAGCTGGAAGGTAACTGAGAGATCCCTAGCTCAGCCTTTGCCTTTGGTATTTGGCTCTCTGTGGCAGGCACAATACCTTAACCCCTGCTGTCCAGGAAAATTAGGTCAATTTTTCCATGTTATTGTTTTGTTGGGCCATTTCGGACTCTCCATGACCCCATGTGAGGTTTTCTTGGCAAAGATGCTAGAGTGTTTTGCCATTTCCTTTTCTAGATCATTTTGCAGATGAGGAAACTGAGGTAAATAGGGTTAAGTGACTTGTCCAGGCTCACACAACTAGTAAGTGTTCGAGGACAGATTTGAAATCGGGTCCCCTTGACTCCAGGCTGGCACTCTATCCACTGTGCAACATAGCTGCTGTTTTGTTTTTGTTTTTTCCATAAAAGGTATTAAAAACATCCTGGAGACTTGATTGGCTCAAGGTACTGAAGATTTTTTTTTTTTAATTAATATCTCCTTCTTGGTCACCTGAGGTCAAAATAGCCAAAAGGAACTTGAGATTTCTTCTGATGTTTGGCTGGAGAACTGTGACTGGTAACCTAGGCAAGAGAGCTTCATTTAGCCAACCAACTCAAGTTGTCCTCAAAACCTATCCCTAATTAGATATCATTCTGCTGTGGCCACATAAATCTCCTTTTTCTCACTGTTCAATGACCTAGGAGAGTCTATTTTCATTCCATTATCAAACTGAAACTTACCAGGAGACTGGTCTGAGTTAGGCCCAGTCCCCCCAAAAATCTGAATTTCGATCCCTTCCATTAACCCCCAACAGACTCAGATACCCGCCCTTGCACTCTTTTTTTTTTTTTTGCTTTTTGGAGGGCAATTGGGATTAAGTAACTTGCCCAAGGTCACACAGCTAGTTTTTGTGTTAAGTGTCTGAGGCTGCATTTGAACTCAGGTCCTCCTGACTCCAGGGCCAGTGCTCTATTCACTGAGCCACCTAGCCACCCCCCACCCCTCCACTCTTGCCTTGATAGATGGTCTACATGAGTTGTAGATTCATTTCATGGTGACTAAGTCTCTGACAATGAATACTTTCACATCCTAGGGAGCTGGTCTCTAGGCAGCAAACACACAGTCTGTTGACAGCCTAGGCTCATGGGTTTTCTATCTTTATAGGATATGCCAGGCCCCAGGGACATACTACTGTCATAGCCTTGGAAATCCCTGAGCTACTGCCACACCGCGATAATGTGACAGAAAAAGAGGACTTCATGGGAAGCATGACTATCACTTAACACATGTTCAATACCTGTTGTGATCTTGTGGTCAGATAGGGTGATGCTGACAGCATTACTTCTTTGATGATTCAGGGGCACCCACAAAATCCTCAGGAGTTCCTGCTACCATACACGCTAGCTGCTAACTGCAGAACAGACCTGGCCATCTAGCTCTGCAAATTCTTGGCAAGGATAGTAATTAGTTTTAATAAACTCTGATTTTTTCCAGACGCTCATTTCCTCCCTTCCTTTCAGCTGGGTTTTGTAACACATCATCACCAATTTTCAGCAAAAAATAAAATGTGTAAACAAGATGGTTAAAATGGAATTTCTCTGCCTGTAATGTAAACCACAATACATGTGTCTGGCTAGTCACTAGAGGGCCCTCATGACCAGTCAGGTCCCAGGCTCTAATGAAAGGAACTTCTACAGTACATAAACACCAGACTTTCAGACATGTTGGGGAAACTTTCTGTCAAGGGACACACGTGTGTGTGTATGCATGCATGTATGCATGCATGTGCATATACACCATTTGGAGTAGGGGGTGTGGAGAGGGGAGTAACAATCCAGGGCCATATGCAAATAACAGCAACTTTCTTTCCTTGCTGTTGCTTTTTCTGCAGTAGCCATATTAAAAAAGGAAGCATGAAGAGTTGGAAGTCTTTTTTCTTTCAGGTAGCAAGTACAATAGTATATAGTCATTTAAAGTCATTTTTAAAAGTAAATTGAAAATTTTAAACTGAAATTATTCAGTAATGAATAATTTAAGGATGATTCTTTCCTAAAGAGCCATGTGATTGTGGACATATTTCTTCTCCTTCTGTGGATTCATGAGTTCCTATGCAACATGACTGCCTTGGTCTCTAGATGGTATCTAAGGTCTTGAGGACTCATGTGCTGTGATTTCTAGAAATTCATTCTGCCTGTCTGTTGGAAAGCAGAGAGACAGAAAGGCAGGTAGATAGAGGGTGAAGGAGATGGGGACATTCCTTCTTCCTCCACTTTGTCCTTGAATCCTCTCTAGTTAAAATTCTGCTTCCTGACATGTGACAACCCAACCTTGGATGAGCTGTGTTTAATACCCCACAACCTTAGGGTGGCTAGGTGGTGCAGTGAATAGAGCACTGGCCCTGGAGTTAGGAGGACCTAAGTTTAAATCCAATCTCAGACACACTTACTAGCCATGTGACTTTGGGCAAGTCACTTAACCACAACTGCCCTCCAAAAAGCAAAAAACAAAATACTCCACAACCTAGGTATCTAATGTCTTAGGATAAGGGGATATACTGGTAAATGTTTGGGTATGCTGGTAAATATTTAACTACCTGCCTACGTAGGGGGAAGGTGGGAAGGGAAATGAATACGCACACATTTTCAAGTTAATTGCATTATTAACACTTTCTTGGAGGGGGAAGGGTGTAGAGCAAAGATGGCACAAGATAGGCAGCTACCCAGATGAACTCTCCCAACATTCCCTTCCCTTTAATGCCTCAAATTAAATTTTGGAGAGGCAGAGGCAACAAAAGGCCTAGGAGAGACAGTTTTTCCAACCTAAGACAACTTAGAACATTGGCAGGTGAGGTCTGTGACACCCAGATAGAGGTCTGTCCCTAGCCTCTGCACATGGCAGCAGCACCAGCAGCAGACTACTTTCAGGAGCTCTCAGACCAGAGGTGGTAAGGTCAGATAGTCAGAAAGAGATTACAGGGGACCCTTTGCTGGCCCTGGGTGCAACTGACACTGATTGGCAGCTCTATTACCCATATGCAGTTCTTGGTCACAATTCCAGGGCCCTTAGTCAGTCACATGGCAGTCTAGTCAACAGGGGCATGTGTGGCTATAGGAGAGCAGAGGACCTGATCCCAGTTCCATGGCCAAGAGGAACACTAGCACTTGAGGCTATGGGGGAACAGGCCCTTCCTGAGCAAAGGTCAAAACTCAGACCAGTAGAGCAGTGGTCACACCTTTCTCTGCATCACACCACCTTGGAAGCACTGAAAATGTGCAGATCCCCAAAACTAGCACTGAAAACAGTAGCCTGAAAAAGCCTAAAGCTTGGGACAGTACCTCTCCACCCCCAGGTGAGCAGAGCCTAATTTTAAGAGAAAGTTCAAAGTCAAGAAATAGGGTGGAAAAATGAGCAAACAACAAAAACAGAACTTGACTATAAAATGCTACTATGGTGGCAAGGAAGAACAAGACACAAACTTAGAAGAAGACAACAATGTGAAAAGCCCTTCAATCAGGGCCTAAAAAAGAAGAAATGCTAATTGAATCCAAGTCCAACAAGACTTCCTGGAAGAGTTAAAGAAAGAGACAAGTGCTCATTTCTAAATATACTAAGTCAAATTTATAAGAATACAAGTCATTCCCAATTGATAAATCGTCAAAAGATATGAACAGGCACTTTTCAGAGAAAGAAATTAAAGATATCTATAATCATATAAAAAAAATGCTCTAAATCACTATTGATTAGAGAAATGCAAATCAAAACAACTCTGAGGTACCACATCTCACCAGTCAGATTGGCTAAGATGACAAAACAGGAAAATGATAATTGCTGGAGAGGATGTGGAAAAATTGGAACACTAATGCATTGTTGGTAGAGTTGTAAATTGATCCAAACATTCTGGAGAGCAATTTGGAACTATGCCCAAAGGGCTATAAAAATGTGCATACCCTTTGACCCAGTAATACCACTTCTAGGGCTGTATCCCAAAGAGATTATACAAGTGGGAGGAAGACCTATATGTACAAAAATATATTTATAACAGCTCTTTTTGTGGTGGCAAAGAATTGGAAATCAAGGGTATGCCCATCAACTGGGAAATGGCTAAACAAGCTGTGGTATATGAATGTAATGGAATACTACTATGCTATAAGAAATGAGGAGCAGGGGCGGCTAGGTGGCCCTGGAGTCAGAAGGACCTGAGCTCAAATCTGGCCTCAGACACTTACTTCGCACACACACACACACACAAAACTATCTGTGTGACTTTGGGCAAGTCACTTAACCCCAGCTGCCTTCGAAAAAACAAAAAAATAAAAATAAAGAGAAAAGTAATAGAGGAAAAATTGAGAAAATAAATGAGAATGACACAGGAAAATTATGAAAAGAGAATTAACAACTTGGTTAAAGACACAGACATACAAATGAAGAAAATGCCTTAAAAACCAGAATTTGTCAAATAATAAAAGGGGAACAAAAATTCAATAAAGAAAAGAATTCCCTAAAAAACAGAATAGGCCAAATGGGAAAGGAAATACACAAGTTTATTAAATAGAAGAACTCCTTAAAAACAAAATTAGCTAAATGGAAAAAGAAATACAAAAGCTCACTGAAGAAAATAATTTCTTAAAAATTAGAATTGGGAAAAAGTAAAAAGGAGCAGAGCCAAGATAGCAGCATAGAAGCAGGAAAACTCTGAGCGCTCCCCCCAAAACCCCTGCAAATACCTATAAAAAATGACTCTAAACAAACTTTAGGGCTACAGAACCCACAAAATGACAGAAAGAAACAAACCTCCTGCTGAAGACAGCCCAGCAGTCGGACAGGAAGGGTAAATCCCAGCCTGCTGGGAGCAGAGGCCAGCCCCTTGTAAGCCCCCGGTTTTAGCCCCAGGGCAGCCCAACCAGCCCCAGCTGGAGGGACTTCAGGAGAGTGAATCACCAGCAATTGTGGTGGTTTCCAGAATTATCAATCCATAAATGCCAAAGACAAAGTGAGGACTTTGGGAACAGGGGGTGCAGGAATGCGGTCCACCTCTGCCGTCAGCCGCCAGAAGGAGAAGTGGCTGAGTTGCGGCTGTTGCCCCATGACTGCTTCAGAGTCCCTAGCCTGCAGATTGTAGGGGGACCAAGCGACCATTCAGAGGGTAATTGCTCTTGCTTTAACCTGCTTGGATTATTTTAGTAATCCAAGTAATTAAAAATAGTAATTTTAATAATAATGGACTATTAAACAAATCTAAACAAATGAAAAAATAGAAGGCAAGGTGAAATATCTCATTGGAAAAATCACTGACCTGGAAAATAGATCCAGGAGAGATAATTTAAAAATTATTGGACTACATGAAAGCCATGATCAAAAAAAGAACCTAGAAATCATCCTTAAAGAAATTCTCAAGGAAAATTGCCCTGATGTTTTAGAACCAGAGGGCAAAATAGAGGTTGAAGGAATCCTCCAATCACCTCTAGAAAAAGATCCCAAAAAAGAAAACTCCTAGGAATATTATAACCAGGTTCCAGAATTCCCAGATCAAGTAGAAAATGTTACAAGCAGCCAAGAAGAAACATTTGGAATATTGTGGGAACACAATCAGGATAATACAAGATCTGGCAGCTTCTACTTTGAGGAATCAAAGAGCTTGGAAAATGATATTCCAGAGGTCAAAAGAGCTGGAATTAAAATGAAGAATCACCTATCCAGCAATCATGTTTCAGGGGAAAATATGGTATTTCAACAAAATAGAGAACTTTCAAGCATTCATGATGAAAAAACCAGAGTTGAATAGAAAATTTGAAATTCAGATACAAGAAGCAAGTGAAGCATGAGAAGGCAAAAAGGGAAAAGAAATCATAAGGAACTTATCAAAATTGAACTATTTACATTCCTACATGGAAAAACGATAATTGTAACTTATGAAACTTTTCTCAGTATGAGAATAGTTGAAGGGAATATAAATGTGTGTGTGTATATATATATATATATATATATATATATATATATATATATATATATGTACACATACATATATTTGTCTATATAGGAGGGTATATGGGTGCATGAATACATATGTGATTGTGTGTATATATGTGTACAGGTATACATAAACAGAGGGCACAGGACCAATTGAATAGGAAGGGATGATACTTAAAAGGTGGAATTGAGAGGTAAGAGAGGAATATAATGACAGGAAGTGGGGAGAGACAGAATAGGGTAAACTATTGCATATAGAAGAGGCAAGAGAAAACTGTTACAATGGAGGGGAAGAACAGAAAAGCAAAAGGGAATGGGTCAATTTTACTCTCTTTGAATTTGGCTTAGGGAGGGAATGACATGCACACTAAATAGGGTATCTCACCCTACAGGAGAGTAGGGGGGGGAAGGGGATGAGAGAGGGTATGATGGAAAGGAGGGCAGGCTGGGGGGGAGGGAAGTTGGAAGCACCCACTTTTGAAAAGGGCCAGTATCAAAGTAGAGAATAGAACAAGTGGGGGGCAGGATAGGATGGAGGGAAATATAGTCAGTCTTTCACAATATATCCACTATGGAAATGTTTTGCATAGCTACACATGTACAACCTATATGGAATTGCTTATCTTCCCAGTAAGGGTAGGTGACAAGAAAGGAAGGGAAAGAATCTGGAATTTAAAGTTTTAAAATCAAATGTTTAAAAATTATATTATTATTTTACATGCAACTGGGAAATAAGATATACAGGCACTGGGGTATAGAGGTCCCTCTTGCCCTACTGGAAAGTTGGAGGGGGAATGGGAGAGGATATAGGAAAGAACTGGGGGAGGGAGTATACAGTGGGATTGAAATCTTGGGGAGGTGGGTAGGGGAAAGATGGGGAGAAAAATTTGGAATTCAAAATCTTGCAAAAACGAATGATGTAAACTAAAAATAAACATAAAATTTAAAAATTAAAAAAAATTAGAATTGGGCAAGTAGAATGTAAGGACTTCATGAGACATCAAGAAACAATTAAACAAAATCAAAAGAATGAAAAAAATAGAAGAAAATGTAAAATAGCTCATTGAAAAAACAACTGACCTGGAAAATAGATCCAGATGAAATAATTTAAGAATTATTGTACTACCTGAAAGGCATGATCAAAAACAAAACAACCAAACAAACAAAAAATACCCCAGCACTTCATATTTCAAGAATTTTTTCAGGAAAACTGCCCTGATACAGAGGGTAAAATAGGAATTGAAAGACTGTCAATTGCTTCCAGAAAGAGATCCCAAAATGAAAACTCCCAGGAAAATTATAATCAAATTCTAGAATTCGCAGGTCAAGAAGAAAATATTGTGAGCAGCCACAAAGAAACAATTCAAATATCATGGAGCCACAGTCAGGATTACATATGAGCTTCTATATCAAAGGATCAGAGGGCTTGGCATATGATATTCTAGAAAGCAAAGGAATTAGGATTACAACCAAGAATAACCTATCCAGAAAAACTGAGTATAATCCTTCAGGGGGAAAAAAAGAACCCGACATTTAATAAAATAGAGGATTTTCAAGCATTCTTGATGAAGACTAGAGCTGAATAGAAAATTTGACATTCAAACACAAGACTCAAGAAAAGCATAAAAAGGTAAACATGAAGGAGATGTCATAAGAAAACTTAATATGTTTAAACTGTTTACATTCCTATATAGAAGATGACACTTGTAACTCCTAAGAATTTTATCATTATTAAGACAATTAGAAGGACAGAGGTCAAAAGTGTGAGTTGATGATATTGAGATGATCTCAAAAAAAAAGTGTGGGAAAGAGGGATGCATTGGGAGAAGGGGGAAGGAAGAGGTAAAATGGGGAAACTTTCTCACATAGAAGAAGCATGCAAGGAAAAACTTTTACAGTGGAGGGGATAATGTGGAAGGGGAGTGGCAGGATATGCTTGAACCTTGCTCTCCTCAGAACTGGTTCAAAGAGGGAGGAATAAATATACATGTTCTGTTGGGTATAGAAATCTATCTGATTCAATAGGAAAATAGAAGGAAAAGAGGATAAGAGACATGGGGGAATGATAAAAGGGAGAGGGGTCTGAAGCAAAACAGACCTTTGAGGAGGGACAGGAAAAAAGAGAGAGCAGGATAAACAAAAGAAAATAGGATTGAGGGGAAATACACATTTAGTAATCATAACTGTGAATGTGAATGGGAGGAGCTCACCCATAAAATGGAAGAGGATAGTGGAATGGATTAGAAACCAGAATCTAACACTATGTTGTTTACAAGAGACACACTTGAAACAGAAACACACACACACAATTAAAATAAATTCTTCAGGGTTTATTTTTTAACAAAAATAAACACTTTCTTAAATTTAAAAATCAATAAACTAGAGGGGTATAAAAATCTTCGAAATTCAGAAAGAAATAAGAAGGCAAGAGGATAGGAAAAGGGGAGAGGATAAGGGAGGGATAGGGAATAGGATAAGGGGGGTATAGAAGGGTGTGTAGATTAATGGGAATGAAGTAAAGAGGAAACAAAACATATTTAGAAGGGTATAAAAAACTTTCAAATTCAGAAAAAAAAAATAAAAGGGTGGAGGGAGAGGATAAGGAAAAGATTTTTGGAGGAAGGGTAGGTTAAAGAATAGGAGGACAAGGTAATGGGTAGAAATAAAGTAGAAGAGTGAGGAAGGATAGAAATAGGATGAGAAGGATAGTGAGGAAAATAGGAAGGAGGAAAATATACAAGTAATTATAGTTTAGAATGTGAATGGGGCAGATTTATTCATAAAATGAAAACTGATAGATTAAAAATTTGAATTCAACAATATGTTGCTTTTAGAAAATGGTATAAAAATGAGAGATACATAAACAATAATAATAAATTATATATAAATTATAATAAAAATTAAATTTTAGAAAATGGTATAAAAATGAGAGATACATAAACATAAAATATAGGTCATGAGTAGAATTTATTATGTAAAAAAGCAGGAATAGCAATCATGATCTCTGACAAACTTAAAGATAAAATCAGATTTAATCAAAAAAGAAAAATAAAGAAGCTACACTGTGTGTCAGTCATATTAATCAATAGTTTTAGACCATATGAAATAACTAGACAGTATAAAAAAAAAAACCCCAAGAGTATACCTGCCAACAGGAACTCAAGAATACAAACACAAGACATCTTTTATGTAAACTTAAGAGCTAAATAATTTAAGTAATACTTATTGTGCATGGGTAGGTAAAGCTTACATAATAAAAAAAATGACAAATTTTACCTAATTAATCTATTTACATAATACCATCCCAATTAAATTACTAAAAATTTCTCTTACTGAGGGTCAGGAGCTTAAAGGAAACCAGCGGGGAAAAAAGATATGAAGGAAATAGATTCATCAGTATCAGATCTTAAACCATTATAAGGTGAAAGTATTACTGAAGTATAAAATGGATAATTTTTATTATTTTGGATTAAAATTTTCCTGTATAAATAAAACCTAGATAGCTAAGAATAGATGGAATATAGAAAATTGGGGGGGTGGGGGAAACCTCTCATAGACAATCTTTCAGATAGAATGTGATTGGGTCAGAATATTTTTGTGGTGTAAGAAGTGATGAGCTAGGGGCAGCTAGGTGGCACAGTGAATACAGCACCAGCCCTGGAGTCAGGAGGACCTGAGTTCAAATTTGGCCTCATACACTTAATACTTACTAGCCATGTGACCTTGGACAAGTCACTTAACCCCAATTGCCCTGCCTTCCCCCCTCCAAAAAGAAAGTGATGAACTGGTGGATTTAGAAAAATATGAAAAGACTTGGGCTTATGAAGGAAGATACTATCTACCTTTGGAGAAATATATGACAAGTGGAAATAAGCATAATTCAGTCTTTTATGTATGTATATATGTAAACATATGTAGATGCATTTGAGTATATGTGTATGTTTATTAATATCTATGTACATGTGTATTACGTGTATGTACATATGTACACACAAATAATACACACACACAAACATATTTGTATGTATGTCTGTACTTAACTTTAGCCTGGGTGGGAAGATGGTTGAGGGATGGAAGGGGAGAAAAAGTAAGAAGTGCACAGCAGAGGACAATAGAAAACATACAAGGAAGCAGGGAAAAGCAGGGCAGCTTTGAAAATAATGTGTAGTATTTATTATATAGGTTTTCTTGAAATGGAAATTTATTGTAAATGAAGCCTTGGTTTGTAGCTGATTTGTGACTTACCCAGGGTCACACAGCTAGTATCTGAGGCTGAATTTGAACTCAGGTATTCCTCACTCCAGCCTTAGCACTCAATCCACTGCACAACCTAGCTGCCCTTGCTATGTGACTTAAAAGGAATTAGTTCATCTTTTCTCTGTGCCATTTTCTTAATCTGTAAAATGGACATAATATTTGCATTATCTATTTCAAAGGGTAGTCCTGAGACTAGAATAAGATAAGGGAGGTGAAAGCTCTCTGAATTTTAAGAACATTTAAGAGCCCTAGCTATTATCTATGCCTATGGGAACCTCTCTGCTGTAGACATATGGATGGTCTTTTTCTCCTAGCTGAGGGATATTCAGACAATACCCTAGAGAGGAAGTATGTTCTTAGGCCAAAGAGCAGATAGATGACTTCGGTAGATTTCATTTTAGGCCAATGCAAATTCTTTAGGTGGATCAAAGCCTGGGCTTGTCTACCGCCCACAATCCCCACCCAAAAAACCGCCCGAGAACTTCCTGCCTCTTGTCTCAGAGTGAAAGTGCCCCAAGGGTGTGTGTTTGGGGTGGGGGTGGAGAGGGAAAGGAAGATCGAATTCTTCTAGCTTCAGGCCCAACCGAAAGCCCCGATCGTTTTCCTAAAGTATAGAACTGCGGTGGCCAATCTTGCAGTTCTATTTTTTCAGTTGTACAGTCAAACCTTGACTCTTCAGCATTTTTGAAGGGGACCAACTTGCTCTTGTCCTCAAGTTGTAGTAAAGTTTCAAATTACAAAAAGATCAAGCCTTGGATAGGCGTTCAGAATTCAGTGGAGCTGGGGTTGGAGAGGCTTATCACCAGTTTAGGCACAAGGTGATGATTTTTTTTAAACCACTTTCAAATGCTATCTACTAAATCAAGATGATCTCTGTTGAAGTCTATGTCAGTAGAAGGGAAAGGAATTACAAAATATTCAAGTATTAGAGAAATATCTCAGCACCTAGAATAGCTCCCAGCATCTAGTGAGAACAGGAACTGGACCTCAGGTTTTACTGGTAAAGGGAACTCCCTTTTGGGGAATTTCTCTTTCCAAAGCTGTAACTTCTCAGCAATTTCTAGATGAAGTGACTTGCAAAGGGTGATCCTACCAGATGTGTCATGAGCAGGACTCAAACCCATGTCTTCCTGACTGACACCACCAGCTCTTTTTCCCTGCTGGGCTGGGAGCATTCTCAGGTTAGAGACTGGCTCAGTAAAAATCCTGTTTACACTATACATACTAAATGCAAGCTTGCTGAATTCGAAGCCTTGCTTATCTATTTTAAAAAATCTACAGTAGCATTTAGGACTTGCTGTATCGAGCTCATCCTTTCTCTCTGTCCTTCAAGGGGCTCTATAAATTGCTTTTTGTCCGGGCTTGGTTCCCACCACCTCCTTTATCCCTCCTCCACAAATGGACCTGTCTCCTGCTCATTAGATAGGCCATAATCAGACTGAATCATATTTCTAAAGCACTTCAAAGCTTACAAAGCACTTTCCTCAGGAATTGGAAGTGATAATACTATCATTTCACAGATGAGGAAACTAGATTATCCTCAGCCCTTGGAGGAAGTAATAATCAGTAGGACATTTATTAAATGCCAGCTTAGAGGTAATATTTGTAAAAAGCACTTAGCACAAAAAGAAATTTTTTTATTAAAAAAACACAAAAAAAGCACTTAGCACAGTGCATGGTGCATAGTAGGATATCTATAACTTTGCGATTTATATATCATAGCAATTATATATATGGCAATTAAAATGTGGTTCAGTTAGGTAGCAGAGTGGGTAGATCACCAAGTCTGAAATCAGAAAGATCTGTGCTCAAATCTGGCTTCAGATACTTCCTAGCTGTGTGACCCTGTTCAAGTCATTTTACCTTATTTGTCTCCATTTCCTCATCTATAAAATGAAGTAGAGAAGGAAATAGCAAACTACTCCAGGAGGAAGTTGAAGAATGGGCAGTGCTTATCTTTGCCAAGAAAATCCAAAATGGGGTTCTGAAGAACAGGACACAACTGAAACCACTGAAAAACAACAATAAATATACATATGTATGTATGTATTTGTATATATACACATTTATACATATATGTATATAAGCACTTAGTACAGCACAAAATATAGCAAATATGCCTGGCTCTGGCACTATTCCCCAAGAAAAAAGGTGGGTTATATTTCATGAAAGTCATAAGGGTGGGAAGAAGGAAAATGCTGATGAAAGTATCGTATATGCTATAGTATATGTGCTATAAATGCTTATTCCTTCTCCAGCTACTTCTTAGCACTATGCCAAGTGCCAGGAGTATAAATAAAGACCAAAAAGAAGTCCCTGCCATCAAAGATCACATTTCAGTCAGGAAAACAACCATGTAAATACCTAAGTACCTAGAAGCTATCATCAGAATAGATGGAAGGCCATCTCAGAGTGGAAAGAATTAGCTGGGGGAGGGAAGGTAAGAAGGGTAGAAATGGAGAAGAGAGAACCAAGAGACCACCTAGACTTTGTTGTATTATTCCAAAGTGCCATGTCCTTTAGCACTGAGACTCCATGGGGTCTGCTCTAGCCAGAGGGGACCCAAGGGTCTTGCTTCCATTATTGTTGTTGCTGTTGGTCCTTCATCAGAAAGAGGACCAATGATATCACCAGGGTGATTTGCACATGGATTCCAGTAAGGCAGGGTAGTCAGTCTCACTCTTTCCTCCAGAGTCACTCAAGTCCAGTGTCTAGACAATAGTCAAGAAGGTTGGTGATGGGAATCAGCTATACTGAGGAGTGTGGCTTTGCATGGTTGCAAGGTGAGAGACAGTATCAAAAAGGATTGGTCTCTGAGCCAGAAGGAGTCACCCACTCAGTGGACTTAAAGGGAGTACTCCACTTACTGGTGCTGTCTTTTTTCCCCATATTCAGAGGCTGTTAGAACCCCTTAACCTTCTCTGTGGAGGAGTAAGGGAGGGGCGGTTCCTTCTCCCTATCAAGGTAGCAATGGTGAATTGTTCACATATGGTAGCCAATATGTATGCTGGCCTAGGTGATCTTAAAACTAGATCTTAAAGCCCTAGTTGCCTCTTCCATTTTGTGTTTCTTTCCCAAATATAGACTGAGCAAAAAAACCAAGATGGAAAGTTCCCTCCTTGGAAGCAAACTTGTGAGTTCAAAGGGCTGAGAACTTATGGGTCCCAACAACAATTACAGTGCTTCCTGAGAAGCTAATCATGGATGGAAGGATGAGCCTAATGCCTTGGCCTGAAGACACAGACCTGGAAAGATTTATCTGGGCAGTGAAGAGCCAAGGTGAAAGTGAAATGCCTATTCAGCCTTATATGGTGGTGGTTTAAGTCTCAGCTTCCAGGGGGTGATAACAGTGATTACTATTGCTGGTTATTTAAGGTTTGATGATCAGTTTCTACTCGTTAGTCTTGTTTTTCATTTCTTTTGTGTAGAGAAATAGATTGCTTCTCTAGACCCATCTACATTAGCTTTTTAGGGGAGAGGGAGAGACCCTAAATAAGAACCAAATCTCTACTATAAGTGATTTTCTCTCAGGGCTTCCAGGTGGTGGAATAAAGTAACAGAGAGAGAAAAAGAGCACAGTTCTCCTTTATGGAGCCAGGTTCCTCCAGGACCGAACCCAGTACAAGTATGTTGGTCCAGAGCTGAGAAAGACCCCTTAATGGGAAAGGGAGACAGTAAGTACTTCAACTCTTCTGGACTCAGGGGCTATTGTTACCATCACACCTGCTTCACATGTCCCTGGACCAAGTGAGTTTTACTGTCTCTAATATTGAAGGAAAGGAAGAAGTTGAAGAATGGGCAGTGCTTACGAAAAATAACCCTAGGGGCCATTTCTCTTTTAAATATACTACTCTAAGGGGCAGCTAGGTGGCACAGTGAATAGAGTACAGGCCCTGGAGTCAGGAGAACCTGAGTTCAAATCCAGCCTTAGATGTTTAACACTTATTAGCCATGTGACCTTGGGCAAGTCGCTTAACCCCAATTGCCCTCCTTTCCTCCCTCCCCCCCAAAAAAGGGGCATAAATAAATAAAGGTACTGCTCTACTACCCACCTCCTGAGAGAGGTGATGAACTCAGGGTGTAGAATGAGATATGTATTTTTCAGACATGGACAATGCAGGAATTATTTCTGCTTGACTGTACCTATTTGTTACAAGGGCTTTGTTTTTTCCATTTCTTTTTTAATGAGAAGTTAGGAAGGAGAAAAAGAGTTCTATTAATTGAAAACAATTTTAAATTTAAATAAATAGAAAAGCAAATGAATAAATAAACAAATAATTATACCTGCTGTTGGCATCTACAGTGTAGCAGCAACAGGGCAAAATGGTGGACATTTTTAGCAACCATATTGGGATGGGGGTTGGAGGGAATGCACCAACAACACACTTCTAAGTTTAATCTGTATTATTAACTTTTTCTCCATCACTTTCTTAAGTCTAGACAATCAACAAAACAAAGAATTCCAACCTGTTTCTAAGGTAGAAATGCTCACACTGACAATTTAACAGTAGTTGTAATGAGACAGTTCAAGCTGGCTCTAGTATCTCTCTGGCTAAGGGAAGAGATGGGTTGTTGTAGATGAAAGTCACAGGAATGGGAAGAAGGGAAATGCTGACAAAAGTTTCCCTCCAGAGTCCAAGGTGATCTATTTCTGTAAACAGAGCCTACTTCTGACATATTGACAGGAAAAACATCCCCTTACAGATTTCACAGATCAGAGAATGGTAGACCTGGAAAGGGCCTTGGAACATGGAGTGGTAAGAGCTGGAATGGACATTGAAACAGTAGAATTCCAGAACTACAAAAGATCTTGGGACATGTAATATCAGAATTGTAAAGCAATTGTCAAATGAAGAAAACTGGGTGGCATATTTGGAAGGAGCCTCAGAGAACTTCTAGTCAAATCCCTTCATTTAACAGATGGAGGAAACTGAGGCCCAGAGAAAGTGATTGTCCAAAGTTACACCTTTCTTCCTCTTCACTCATTTTAGTTATATCTGACTCTTTGTGACCCCATTTTGGGGTTTTCTTGGCAAAGATACTGGAGTGGTTGACCATTTCCTTCTCCAGTTCATTTTACAGATGAAGACACTGAAACAAACAGGGTTAAGTGACTTGCCCAGGGTCACACAGTTAGTAAGTATCTGAGGCCTGATGTGAACTCACTCAGGAAACTGAGTTTTCCTGATTCCAGGCTGAGTGCTCTATCCACTGTGCCAACAGCTGCCTTTATTAATGGCAAACTCATGATTAGAATGACTTCTTGACTCCTGATTCAGTGACTTTTCTACCATACCATGTTACTTCTAATTGTAATATTGCTTCAAATGATTCATGATTTCATCATTGCAGAGACCAACTCCATCAACACACATCATGATTTTTTCTCGTTTTTTTTAGTTTTCAACATTAATTTTTTATAAGATTTTGAGTTCCAAATTTTTCTCCTTTCCCCCTCCCTGTCGCCCTCTTCAAGATGACAAGCAATTCAATATAGGTTATACATATATCATGATGTTATCTAATGATAACAAATAATTAATCTACATTAGTCAAATTATGATCTTTTCAGACCTTAGTAGGCAGTTTCATGACAGTTGTAATAAAGAGGATCCATGCACTGGTGTCTAGCCTTCTGGAAATGAGCCTCTCCACACTTATCTTGGCTGGTTCTGGGAGGACAGAGATTTAGTCAAATCACAGGACATATGCTCAAAGCCTTTGTATAAGTCTTGGAGCAGTGGTGGAGGGAGGAGCAGGTTCAGCTTAGCTAAGTTCCTACATAGCATTGGTCCAACCAAGATCATATACAAGAGTGGCATCTCTGGGGGATGAGTTCTTGGCTCAGCTTCCACTAGGCAAGGAACCCAAAGTTTCTCCTGAAGACCACTCCCTGCTGTTTGAGGCAGCAGTGCTGACCTGGCTTCAGCCCTTGGCTTGGGCTTCTCCTCTCTAATGTCTCCCAAGGGCTAGAGATGCCATTCCCTTCCCTACATGTCATGAACGAGTCACCAAGTTCCTTCAGAAATGAAAGCGGCAAAGTGAAAATTGCTGAAGCCAGCAGACCTTTTTGAACACCTCCAAAGGCAATCAAATAGCTTCTTCTTCAACATCTGGTTAGTGGCCAGAACAAGTGTCAGAGCGTCTATCTATAATCAGCCTTTCCAAGTCAGTTCCTTTACACATTGTCCCCATTCTCCTGGAAGGAGCTCCTTGGCATCCTCCACATAAAGATGCATCAAAGGCACCTTTTCCAGATGCCCTATTATGCCTGTAAAATGAAAGGATTGTCTAGGTGGCGCAGTGAATGGAACACCAGCCCTGGAGTCAGGAGGGCCTCAGACACTTAACACAAAAACTAGCTGTGTGACCTTGGGCAAGTCACTTAACCCCAATTGCCCTCCCCCCAAAAAAAAGGCAAAAAAAATGAAAGGATTGTATTAGATGACCTCTGATGTCTGTTTGTGCATCTATGAACCTACAGAGATACGGGTAAACACAAAGTGATGAGATGGGGCCCCAGTAACAATCAGAGAAGAACTAATGGTAACTCACATTGATGGAATGCATTATAGTTTCCAAAGGTATTCATCACAACATTCCTACAATGTAGGCATCCCAGGTTCCTCATCTCTTTTTACAGGTGAGGAAACTGGGACTGAGAGTCATGAATGGGACTCGAATCCAAGTCTCCTGAGTCCTAGCCCAGAGGTCTTCCCAGTAAACTTTGAATCTTCGAATGTGTTGAAAGATGAAAACTCAGGGCGGCTAGGTGGTGCTGTGAATACAGCACCCGCCCTGGAGTCAGGAGGACCTGAGTTCAAATCCAGCCTCAGATACTTAACACAAAATTAGCTGTGTGACTTTGGGCAAGTCACTTAACCCCAATTGCCCTACCTTCTGCCCTCCAAAAAGCAAAAAAAAATGTGTGTGTGTGTGTGTGTGTGTGTGTGTGTGTGTGTGTGTGTGAAGAAAGATGAAAACTCTAAGGTAAGATTTAAGGAGGTATTATGGTTCATAATTTAAAACAGGGGTTCTTATTCTGGGGTCTGTAAAATTGCTGTTCTTTTTAACATTTTGATATCTCAGCATAAGTTTCTATTGTAACTTTGTGTATTTTATGCATTTAAAAAGATTATTCTGAGAAAGGGTCTGTAAGCTTCACCCCTGCTCTAAGGGATTTAGGGTAAGGTTTCATAACCTAGAGAGATGGAGATGGTATGGAGTTCACACACCAATACAAAATAGAATGGACCAGGATAGAAATGTTACCATTAGACCCTAGAGATTATGTTGTCCAATCCTCTCATTTTATAGGAAAGGCAATTTAGGCCCAGAGAAAGGTAGGGAGTTGCTAAAGGTTTCATAGAGACAGAAACATAAAATTAAAATTCATCTGTGGATGAAGGGGTTTGTATCAGGTTATCTATGAGGTCTTTTCCAGAGTCAGGAGCAAAAGGAGAAAGTAAAAGGGAGGGGCATAGTGAACCAAGGAGAAATAGTGTTGTGGTACTATTGTTAAAAGTGCTTGAGAACTCAACTTTGTTTTGCTTTTTTGGAGGGGGGGAGGTAGGGCAATTGGGGTTAAGTGACTTGCCCAAGGTCACACAGATAGCTTTTGTGTTAAGTGTCTGAGGCTGGATTTGAACTCAGGTCCTCCTGACTCCAGGGCCCGTGCTCTATTCACTGTGCCACCCAGCCGACCCCCTGAGAACTCAATTTAAGAAAAAAGGTACATAATCTCCTCATAAGATGACTGTGCTATTGACTTCATATATATTAAGGGTATCAAATTTCTTTCCTTCTCAATGGATGGGTAAGTGGTGGAGGGAAGAAGAGAATTTGAAACTAAAAATAAAAATATTACCACGTTATTATATCACATAGTGCTAAAATGCTTCTAAATTATTCTAAGGCATCCACTCTTTTGCCCTTGCCTTGCTTGCCTTCCACCACTCTACTGGTGCCATTTGGCTCATCTAACTCTAGCCCACAAAACTGCCGTTTGGGTTCCACCCAGGTGTGCCTTTCCTTCGTTTTTATCCCTGGGGAGATGGTGGGAAATGGAAGACTCATAGGAAGTGGGGAAATGATTTTAAAGATCAAGAGGGTCATTTTGAACTAGATTTATTGAGAAGTTGATGACAGTGAGGAAAGGGGAGGATTATGGGTAGTAATGGTATCTGTTACTAGCAATCAGTTTGACTGAATACTTAAGAAAGTTTGGTTAAAGGATGGAAACAATTTTGTAGCAGAACATTTACACAAAAACCAATCTAAAGGAAACAACTTACACACTGGAATCTGAAAGTCATTCAGTTCCCAGGGGGAATGATCTCAGAAGTTAAAAGGAGAGAAATCCTCTCCAACTATTAAATGTATTTTTAAATTGATTCCAGGAAGAGGACAGGCACTTATCCCAGGGGAGGATTCTCAGCAGATGTTACTAGATGACCTGAGAAGCTAAATGCCCAGAGGAGAAATGGGAGAAGCCACCATTGACAGAAAAGTTTATCAGGTGTTGTCTTCGCTAATATAGCTATGTTCCCCATTGAAATTGGGCAAGGTTGCAAAGGTGAGGAATATGGCAGGGGAATGGATGGATACCCAAGGTCACACTGGCCATTTGAGGTCACAAGGGAGTGACATCATTGGAAGAACTTGGTAAGTAGCTCCGAGGCTTTTGGAGAAGCAATCTTAGGAACGGGAAACAGCCACCCTAGACAGTTGCAGAATGCCATAAATAAACCCCAAGAGTACTGTCTTCAGAAATGTGCCTGTCAGAATGATGACCAGCTCAGGGGGCAACAGAGGCTACTCTGGACAAACAAGCAATCCCTAGAGGACAGAGGGGAGAACCGAAGGTTCAGAGAGAACTTGTTGTCTTGCCAAGAGCAGCCCCAGCTCTTGATGATTCTCCTTGGTCATCCCAGTCACACCTGTGCACACAAATGAGATAATGGATTTAAAGCATTCTGAAAGTCATAAGGTGCTATTATATAAATGGCAGCAATTATTATTACTGTTTACCATCAGCAATAGTATCATCCTTGACACTAGAATTTACACTTGGCAAACAATGTATTTATTAGAAAGATGATGTGAGACAGGATAGAAAGCAGGATGGTATAAAGTGGAAAGAGCCCTGACCCCAGGGTTTGCCACTGATATGCTATGTGACCTTGTGAAATTAAATAAAGGGTTTGGACTAGATAACCTCTAACATCTCTTTGAGTACTAAGATTATATGAGTTAACGATTTGAGAGGATATAAAATGCCAGTTGCTGGCACTTACATTAATTTGGAATTTTCATCATTAGCTATATCTTACACATTCAGAAAAAGGTACATTTTACCAACTGCTTTCACCAGGGACTCATTCAGGAACTTTGTTCTGCTGGGGCACATAAAATTATAGAAATTTTCTATCGACCAATATCACTGGTTGGTTAAACTGTCTATCAGCATAAAACAACTCATTTATCAATGTCAGCATTTTCTATGTCCATAATACAGTTGTACCTTAGTAGACAGTCTTCATGAATTGCTGTGGCTAAAAAAAAAGACAATCACCAGTTAACCAGCTCTTGGGAGATGAAACTCTCTCTTCATTTAGATAGACCATTTGGAATATGGCACATTACTCTCAAATTTCAGGAGGTCTTGACTTTCTTTCCTTCTTGAAGTCCTGATTTCTTTCCTTCTTTCTTTTCTCCTCCTTTCCTTCTTTCTTTCCTTTCTGTCCTCCTTCCTTTCTTTCTTTCCTTCCTTTTTCCTTCCCTTTCCTTCTTCCTTCCTTCCCTCCTTCTTTCCTTTCTTTCTTCCTTTTGAACTGACCAGTGAGCACAACCTTTATGAAAATGTACAGAATACTTGGCTGATGCAATTCCTATATGGACTTTGGAACGTGCAAACATTGTATGATCGGTTCCATTCTATTAATCATGTGGTGAGGAACCTCTTTGGCTGTGCAGCCAGATATGGGGTTCAGTAACAGTTGATCAGCTGTTGAATAGTAGTTGACCAGAATCTGTCTCTTCTTTCTAATCTGACTTCCTCCTGTCTGGTAGCATTATGGTGAAAGATGAAAATTAATACTTGGAAGGAGTGGCCTCAAGCCCTCCTTCCCAAGGTTGACAGATATCCCATTGATAAATATGTTGCCTTGGTGCTTTGCCTTAATACTTGCTCTTTCTTTGTAGATGAAGGAAATTAGAAGCTATGACTTTGTGAGTTTTGAAAGATCTGGAGAGAGAGCCACTAGGAAGTCTGGGATTAAGAGTCCATTCTAGAGTTTGCATTCAGCCAGGCCAGCTTTGAGGCCCTGGGGGTGAGGAGTAGTCTTCAGGACCCATCCATCCCAACAGAAGTGCATTCAGCATCAATGCTACTGCATTTGGTCATGAATTTGTTGGGATCCTTGCTATAGAGGACATGTTAAATCTGGGTCCCCTTTCCCCAGAGATCAATGTGGTACAAAGAAGAGTGTGCCCTGAAGTTCTGGTGAAGGAAATGTTTCTATGTTTGTGCTTGCTAAAGTAAACATCCCTATGTAAAAGCTGATAGAGTTTAAGTGGTTAAATGGACCTGGGGAGTTAATCACTGATAGTTAACAGTGGAGAGACCATAAGCAGAATGAGAGTTCAAGCTGATAACATTAGGGAAAGACAGCCGCAACCATTCAAGATATCCCTAGAACCCTTGGGGAAGAGGTAGCCGGATTTGCTCCTTCCTGTCATCCCACCCAGCCTTGCCAAGGAAGGAGGGAAGACCCTACTGAAAAAGGAGAGGAGCTTCCTAGCATCCCAGCCTTTGGGGGCCAGTCATTTCCTCACACTCCCTTGGAGCACATTCTGTGCCCTCCCAAAACTCCACCTCTATCAGTTGCCTCACTGGAGCCTGCCCCAAGCCTGCCGCCTTTCTAGCTTTCCACCTACATATTACTGCCTGACTTCCTAGGAGGACTCCATTCTGAACTCTTAAGGATGATGATAACCTATCTAACTGATTCCTCAGTGATTAGCAAACTCCCACCTCACCATACACTCCCTATCTCAGTAATTCTGATTCAAATCCTCCATCTTCCATTAACTACTCCTTCATTTTCATTCCCCTTAATCCAATTCCCCAGAGTCCTTTTCTAAAGTAACTTTACTGGGGGAATTGGGTTAAAGGGAATGGGAAGCATAAAGGACTTTATCCCTTCCACCTGTGCTCTTTGGAATGTCTGCTCCACAAGTAACAAACCTACTTCAATATGAAATCTTTTCTCACTCTTCCCATCTTCTTGCTCTGGCTGAGACCTGGCTCCCTCCTGATAACACAGCTGCCCAGGCCGTCCTTTCCAACACTTGTTCCACTTTCACTCATGCCCTCTGACTCACTGGCACTGGTAGGATGCTTCGTGCTCCCTACTGCCACTTCCATTCTATGCCCCTAACACCATCACTCAGGAAGCTGTCTTCCTTTGAGGTCCAGTCAATCCATATTTATGACCCAAATCAGGATTTTGGTGGTTGTTGTTCATGGACTTCCAAGACACTCTACTTTCTTCACTATGTTCTAGTTCAGAGTCTTTCTCTCCACTCCCCACCCCCACCCCACTACTCCTGCCTTTCTGCTAGAGGACTTGAACATACATATTGATTCTCCCTCATATACCCTAACCACTCAGTTCTTTGACCTACTTACCTCCCAGGAGCTCTCTGAGCCACACACAAAGTTACCCGTGCCATCACCCACAAATGGACCACTTCCATGTTCATGAGCTCTGAAATTCTCTTATCTGGTCACAGCCTGTTGTCAATGGTTCTCTTCCTCTACTTTGCAACTCCAAACCCTGTTCTTCATCCTCACTGTGATCTCCTCTCCCTCCTTACCTCAGTACTCTCCCTGCACCAGCTTCTCTCTCTTCCCTTCCCATCTTGACCTCTTGGTGGACAAGTTCACCTCTATATTTGTGTTTTTCTTTCAAGTCCCTTGCCTTCCTATCCTATCACTGATTTTGCCCTGATAGGTCTTAGCCTTGGATTACTTCAACTATGCTCTGCCTTTGCTCTGACTCATGCTGACAAATGGAGGTAGAAAAACCCACAAAACCATAATGACTTGGGCCACTACAAATTTTTCTTATATAATCTCAACTGATGACACAATCTTTTTTATACCTCCATGATCGATTCATTCTTCCACTCTCCACAGCCTCTCCCAAAACTTTTCATCCCTCATCTAACCTCCTGTGACTTTCCTTTACATCTCCTTCTCAGATGAGAACCTTTCCCCATGTTTCACCAAAAATGGGGCCATTTGCCAAGAGCTCCTTCTTCTCCCCTGTTCCTCATCTCACATTACTCAAGTGTTTTCTATTGCTATCTCCCCAGTATCATATGAAGAGCCTTGCCATGGCTAACCCCTCTATGTACACATATGATCCCTTTCTATTCCATTTATTCTGGCAGATTGCCCCTTCTATCATACCCACTCTCCCACAATTCTTCACTCTCTTCCTGTCTGCTGACTACTTCTCAATGACCCACAAACATACACATGTACACACCATCCTCAAAAACCTTCACTTGTTCCCTATATCTGTAATAGTAATGGAATTTAAAGATCCCCCTGTATTGGCTTGGTTTTTTGATTGATTGTGTTAAAACCCAGAGCTTGTGAATCTCACTTGTGGGATGGACTTGTTGACGTGAAAAGAGAGTGCTGAACTGGGAGGAGCTGATGACGTAAATTTCGAGAGACACAAGAAAAGAGAGAGGCAGAAGAACTTTTTGGAAGCAGCATCTTGGAGGCAGAGAGAGACTGAGAGGATTGCTGAGGGCCAGTTTGAATTGTCCAGTGATGGGGTTGCCTGGGGTCTAGGTCAATTTGTGAAACCAACTTGTAAAACCAGTCTGTGCAGTTGTAACTGCAATTTGTATTGTAAAATTATCTGTAAAATTCCTTTCCCAACCTTGGGCTCTGCTCCTTCCCCCTATCCACACCAGGCCTAGGCAACACCTTGTGACTCCTTTGTTCTTACTTAATCTCTCATGTCTCCTCCAGCCTGGCCCAAATCTTATCTCACAAATTCCTCTCAGTCAGCTCTGATCTTTATCTATGCACTGAGATCCCTTCCCTCAGGTCAGCCCTGACAATGGCAGCCCTACCCTTTAAAGGTAAAAGCATGTACCCCTCTCACTGGCAGGTCCCCTAAGGACTTTTGCCCACTGTAAAGGTGTAAAATAAACTTTCTCAACTCTAACTCCAAGCAAGGCTGAGCTGAATTCTTTCCAGACACCATTGCAGGTTTCCTGGTCTTGGATAAGATCAGGGTTCCTGCTGAACCTATTGGGATTCCATCCCTCATCATTTTGGCAAGCCAGGTAGGAGAGTCTGTGGTCTCAAGCTTTCTTGGAGTTCTGGTAAGCTCCTTTACCTCCGCCCTCTCGTCCTGTATGTTGGGTCCTTCAAGCACCTAGGAAGGCTTGAGGAGAAAAAGAGAATCTGGGACCTAGCCCAGAAGTTTGGAGATGATATGGCCATCTCCTCACCCAGCAGGTATCCTCCGGGAGCCACAGCTGTCCCAGTGGCAGATCCTGGGTAGAATTATCAAGTAACTGCAGACAGGGAGAAAAGAGACCATCTGATACTCTGTCTGGTAGAAGGGGTGGTTGGTAGAAGCCTTAAAATGCTTTACTAACCTGGATCCCAACTCTCCTGAGGGGATAACCATCCTCGCCATGTATTTTATTAATCAGTCTGCCCCAGATATCAGGAGGAAATTTGGGAAATTGGCTATGGGACCCCAAACACCTCAGAACGAATCGTTAGAGGAAGCTTTTGGAGTCTTTAATAACAGAGACCTAGCACTGGCAGAGGAAAAAGACCATAGGGCAAAGGCCAGAAACAAAGAGCAGGCTCAGCTTCTAGCTGCTGTCCTGATCAGTAACCTTAGCAGCACCCCCAATACTTGGAGTGGTGAGATGGCCTGCCTCCGATGCAACAGGGAGGGTCATTGGTCACGTAACTGTCCTACTAGGATGGCTTCCAGGGGGAGACCTCCAGGACTGTGACCAACCTGCAGAAGTGAGGGCCATTGGAGAAAGAATTGCCTGAAGAAAGGCCCAGCCGGTGAGTCCCGTGGTTGAGGAGCCTCTTCCCAGTGCCCTGTCATTCAGTCCTCTCCAGGCCTGGATTGACTGGGCCTGGGGCTCAGCTTAGCTCCCACCTTCTCCATCTCATTGGCCGAGCTCTGGGCTGAAATCAACATTTCCGGTAAGCATATTAACCTGCTGGTGGACACCGGGGCTGCTTTCTCTCTCTTGTTACAATATTATGGTCCTACCCATATCTCTAGCTGTGGGGTGGTGGGCATTGAAGGAAAAGTGAAGACTTGTTGGGAGACATATCCTCTGCCCTGCCAGTATGGGGATTTGTTATTTGAACACTCCTTTCTTATTCTTCCCTCCTGCCCAGCCCCTTTATTCGGGAGAGATATGATGGTGAAATTGGGTAGCCAGTTTTCCCTAGTCAAGCCTGTTCCATCCCTCATGGTTGTGCTCACTCAACCCCGCCACGTTCCCCCTGAAGTATGGGAGGGGGTTGAGTCTGATGTTTGGAACCAGGGAATTCCTGGGCATGCTACTCATGCCACCACAGCTGTTGTCCAGCTGTGGGACCCTAATGTATACCCGCACAGGTGACAATACCCAATTAAACCTGAGGCCCATGAGGCTATACTGTCTTTGTTGACACTTTTACAAACTGGGTTGAAGCTTTCCCTTGTAGAACGGAAAGGGCTCAAGAAGTATCCAAGGCCCTACTAAAAGAAATTATACCGTGTTTCCCCGATAATAAGCTTATGCACTGTACCCCCCCCGAAACGCACGCCGTGCTCTGAGCTGCATCCAATCAGAGCTGCAGCAGTGAGCGCGTCATCCTGTTCTTCCCCAGTGATTTGCTTATTGAATAAAGGTACATTTTTTTGTTCACATTTACCTGTTTATTAAAATTGCTGTCAATGTTCATTAAAATAAGTCCTCCCCTGAAAATAAGCCCTCTGGTGTTTTTCTGTCCAAAAAATAATAAGACAGTGTCTTATTATCGGGGAAACACGGGGTACTTCGGTTTGGCCTTCCCAGCTCCCTACAAAGTGATAATGGTGCTGCCTTTGTTTCCCAAATAACTCAGGCTGTGGCAGACGCACTGCAAATTACTTATCGCCTTCACTCTGCCTGGCATCCACAATCCTCAGGGGAAAGTGGAGAAAATGAATCACACCCTCAATCCTGTCTTAACCACTGGGTGACTAATCTCCCCTACTCAGGGTTCGAATTATACCCCGGGAAAACCTTAAACTAAGTCCCTTTGAACTCCAGTACAGAAATCCTTCCTGACATCTGATATGTTGATAGACCCAGAACAACATTTGGTCACTCAATTCGCCTCCCAGCTAGGTGCCCTTAGGAATGCTTTATCAGAATATGCTAACAAGCATCTCCCCCAACCTTCCAGTGACAAAGTGGACTGCCCTACCTCCATGCAACCTGGGGATTGGGTTTACTAAAAGTACTGGAAAAATCAAAAGGGAGAGCAGTTAGAGGCCACTTGGAAGGGACCCTACCGAGTTATTCTTACCACTCCCACTGCAGTGAAGCTCAAAGGCCTCCCTAGCTGGACCCATAATTCTAGAATTAAACCACTGTCACCTCTTGCCTCCCCTCCAGGGCCTCCAGAGTACTCCTGTGACCCTATAGACGATCTTAAACTGCTGTTCTGGAGAAACTCTAACGAGGAGGTGGATAGAAGGAGGTGAAATCATATGCGTCCTTCTCCTTCTATGTGTTAGCCTCTTTGTAATTACCATTGGCCTTAGCAATGTTACTTTTAACTCTTCTCTTTCTTCTCCCTGATATCTTGTGTGCCTTTACCTTTAGGAAGTGGGAAGACAACTACCTAATCAAACTGGGAAATTCCATGGGTAAAGGAGGAGCCCAGGATTGTTGGGTGACTCTTCGGCCAGGAACATTGTCATGCAATCTAACTGACCCATGGAGCCTCCATGTTCAAGGCCTACTATGAACAGGCCCTATTTGTGCTCCCCAAGGATATTCCTTTCTTTGTGGGATGGGTGGGTCAGAGGTTATGAATTCTGGGGATGAGGTACAGCCAAATGCCACCACCTGGCAGGACCCAAGACCTGCTGTCTTGGCTACTAGGTGTCTGACCCCTTACAAGAGCTATGGGATGTGCACTCTAGGATTTCTTGCACCCCCTCTGACTATTTATAACGTCACTAAGCCAGGCACTTCTCTTTTAAAACGAGTTAAATGAGGTTTTTGGGACAATGTTCTTTGGTATCTGAAAAAGGGATCAGAATATCTCATGCCTTGGTATGGACATTTACAACATGAACTCATTGTCTCAAACCTGTGTAGCAGCAAGCACCCCAAGCGTCCTCAGGGTTTGCCGCCACCACAGGTTCTTGGATCTGCTTTGATAAAGGAAAGCAACTCAAAATGGGTTAAAAAGCTTACTTTAATCAGTCAGACATATATCGTTTACCCTGTTCAGGGGAAAAAGGTCAGCACCCCGAACTTCAAAGCATACAGGCAGAATTATCAAGACAGAAACAGATCAAGTAGACAGATTTCCAAACTGTCCAACCATTACATCCATACCCAGTCAACATCTGGGTTTCCACACCTGGGTTTTTCAAAGCCGGGGGACTCTCAACAACGGCTTCCCAGAATTCAGATCAAATCACAGAACACTTCTCAAAGTGAGTCCCAAAACAAAGCTACACATCAGGGCTTATATAGCCTTCTCCTGGCTCAGAGAATGTAACAACCTTGTTTACTCACTGGCCAATCAAGAAGTATCTACTGAAAAACAAGCCTCCCACCCCAGGCTTCAGGTGCATTTTTGCCTAGGGGCAGGGAAGATCTTCCAAATTTGCATTCCCATTACAACCTGACAGTAGCCTTGCATCATTTGGCAACAGAGACTGAATTTAGCCATCTCTGGATTCCCTGGCCAATGTGGTCCTGGACAATCACATAGCCTTAGATTATCTGCTGGCCTCTAGTGGGGGTGTCTGTGCCCTAGCTAACACCTTCTGCTGCATGTATATCAATAATTCTCAACGGGTAGAACTCCACACCAAAAATATACTGGAAAAGGCCAATTGGATGGAAGAAATTCATGAAACCCTTAGTGCACCAGGGTCCTCCTCTTCCTCATGGTGGTCCTGGCTTTCCCCTATATTGGTCTCTTTCTTGGTCCCACTCCTAAACATAATCTTTATACTTCTTTTTGGTCCTTGTCTGCTTAACCTCCTTGCTAAGCTTGTCTCTTCTAGGCTCAGTGCATTCCATTTGCAGATGATTGCGAAGGCTATGTACCAACCATTGCCCGAAGTCGCTACCCATCATCCCTTGGACCTGGCATTGGCCAAATTCCATACCTTGGCCACGGACTCCACCCCTTGAACGATGATACCCTGAGAGGCAGGGACAGCTCTACATCCCTCCCCAGCGGGAAGTAGCTCGGGAAGCTGAGATCATCCTGTACCCCCAAATGAATTCAGGTGCCTTCTGTTTAAGGGGGGAATGATGGGGTACCTGGGGTCTAGGTCAATTTGTAAAACCAACTTGTAAAACCAGTCTGTGCAGTTGTAACTGCAATTTGTATTGTAAAATTGTTATCTGTAAAATTCCTTTCCCAACCTTGGGCTCTGCCCCTTCCCCCTATCCGAACTAGGCCTAGGCAACACCTTATGACTCCTTTGTTCTTACTTAATCTCTCATGTCTCCTCTGGTCTGGCCCAAATACTCCTTTGTCCTAGCCTCAAGTCTCCTCTGGCCTGGCCCAAATCTTATCTCACAAATTCCTCTCCATCAGCTCTAATCTTTATCTATGCACTGAGATCCCTTCCCTCAGGTCAGCCCTGACAATGGCAGCCCTACCCTTTAAAGGTAAAAGCATGTACCCCTCTCACTTGCAGGTCCCCTAAGGACTTTTGCCCTCTGTAAAGGTGTAAAATAAACTTTCTCAACTCTAACTCCAAGCAAGGCTGAGCTGAATTCTTTCCAGACACCATTGCAAGTTTCCTGGTCTTGGATAAGATCAGGGTTCCTGCTGAACCAATTGGGATTCCGTCCCTCATCACCAGGACTTTTGAGAGCTGCCACCCAGAGCTGCCAAGGACTGAGGAGACATGGCTGTTATGCTGGTACTTTGTCTATTTTGATGTTGTTTTGCCAGATTTGTCCACTGGTGAAAGACAGTGCTGTTGTTACAGAGGTCTTGGAACCTGGTTGTTGGTTCAGCAGCCCTGAAGAAGGATTTTCTTGTTGTATGTTTACAGAAATCCTGGAAGAGGGTTTTGCTAATGTTTCCAGGGGTCCTAAGGACTGTTCTGCAGAGAGAATGAATTAATGAAGACACTGGCAATGTATCTTGTGGCCTTGCTAAGCTTTGTCTCCCCAGGAACAAAGATTGCTGAGACCTCAACTCCGGGTCAAGATGGAAGAAAAGACCTCCATTTGGGTATTAAGTGCTGTGCTTAAACTTGTTGTAACTCTGGGGTAGATTCGATTGTGATCCAAGGGTGGGGAACTTTTGACTTTTTTGTGCTCTGTAATTGAACAAATGAATGTACTTTACTTATGATTAGAAACTAATCTCCATTTGAGAAGAGGGGCTTTGTGGTTGACTAAATGAATGTAAAGCCTAGGGGTGGAGTAGTATTTAGAAGAGGGACTTTGTGATTGATTAAGTGAATGTAATGTCCAGGGGTAGAGTAGTACTTGATTGAATAACACTTGGTAAATGCTGTATTTTGAATGATGCTATATTTTGATTTTCTCTGTTCTTAATTTTTCACTGAATAAAATGGAGAGCACCTATGCTGGCATTTTGAACCTTGGGAAGTTGCCTTTGCTTGGCATTACAATATCTCTGATAGCTATTGACCTATATTTCTCTTCCCTTTTGTGGGTAACCACCTTGAGAAGGTGATTTAAAATCAATACCTACACTTCCTTTCTTCTTTTTCTCTTCTAAACTCTCTGCACCCTGACTTCTGACCCCATCATTTGGCTGAAACAGTTTTCTCCAAAATTAGCAATCATCTCTTATTTGTCACATCTAATGACCTTTTGTCAATCCTCATTCTTCTCAACAACTCAGCAGTCTTGACACTGCCTATCACCCTCTTTTCGATACTCTTGTCTCTCTAGGTTTCTATGACTATGCTCTCCTAGTTCTTCTCTTACCTGTCTGACTACTTCTCAGTTTCCTTCGATGTGTATTCTTTCAGGTCACGCCCAGCCATGCGTGTCCACCAAGTCTCTGTCCTGGACTGTCTTCTCTTTTCCTTCTTTACTATTTTACCTAGTGACTCCATCAGCTCCCAAACCAATGATTTTTAGCTCTATTTATCCAACCCTAACTTCCAGTTTTACATTTACAGTTGCCTATTGGACATTTTGAGCTGTTATAGCCCATAGACATCTTAAATCCAACATGTTCCAAAAGTTTATGCATTATCTTTCCACCTAAACCCTCCCTTCTTCCTAACTTTCTGGTTTTTATGGGGGCACCACCATCCCCCAGTCACCCATGCTCAGAACATGGATATCATCCTCAGTTCCTCACTTTCACCTCCCATCTCCAATCTATTGCCAGGTTTTATTGATTCTACCTTTGTAATATCTCCCTGCCCCCTAGTGCAGGTCCTCATTACCTCATGCCTAGACTATTGCAATAACCTTCTGGTTGGCATCCCTGCTTCAAATCTCTCCCCTCTCAACTTCCTCTTCCACTCAACTGTCAAACTGATCTCTCTAAAATATAGATCTAACTATATCACCTCCCTGTTCAGTAAACTACAGTGACTCCTTGTCACCTCCAGAATCAAATATAAAATCTTCTCTTTGACATTTAAAGCCCTTTGTAACCGGCCACCTTCTGATCTTTCTAGTCTTTTCACACTTTACTCCCCTCCAACTACTCTGTGACCCAGTGACATTGGCTTCCATGCTGCTTCTCAAACATGACACTCCATCTCCCAACTCCATCCATTTTCACTAGCTGTCCCCCATTCCTGCAACTTTCTCCTCCTCATCGATAACTCATGGCTTCCCTGGCTTCCTCCAGGTCCCATCTAAAAATCCTACCTTCGGGGCAGATAGGTGGCACAGTGAGTAAAGTGCTGGCCCTGGAGTCAGGAGGACCTGAGTTCGAATCTGGCCTCAGACACTTACACACACACACACACACACACACACACACACACAAACTAGCCATGTAACCTTGGGCAAGCTACTTAACCCCAACTGCCCTCCAAAAGGCAAAAAAAAAAATGATTTAAAAAAAATCCTACCTTTTATACTAAGATTTTCCCAATGCCCCCTTAATGCTAATCCCTTCCCTCAGTTATCTCTGTATACATCTTGTTTGTATGTTGTTATTTGCATATTGTCTTCCCCATTAGGCTGTGAGTTCCTTGAAAACAAGGGGCTATGTTTTTGTATCCCCAGCACTTAAGACATAGTGCCTCACACATAGTAGGTGTTTCATAAATGCTTATTGACTTAACTGCTTTCCTTCTTCCCTTCCTTGTTCCCTTCTTCCCTCTCTCCCTTCCTTTTCCCAGAAAGCAGCAATTAAGTCCTATGAGTTTCACAAAGTAACCACCCCTCCTGCAACTTGGCCAGAAGTATCTCAGTTTCCTTTTTAGTGGCTGCCCAAACCTTCCTCTGGGGTTAGTATTCTACTTTAGGAAGAGTTGGTCAGCCTGTGCTTGACCTCCAGTACTAATGAGCTGTGGCCAGTGTTCTGGGGGAGCCTGATTCACAGACCCCAGATCTATGAGTCATACATGCCCAGGGATGAAAAGCTAGCTGTCCCCTTGGGGTAGTTTCAGTCACATATTTGGCCTTAAAGGTGTCTAACAACATCTGTTCTTTAAGTCTATCCCTTTGTGAAGGAAACTCACTTGCAGACCTGAATTCAAATTCTGATTCTGTTATTTACAACTTCTGTGACCTGGGGGCAAATTACATGCCCTTTCTAGGCTTCTGCCTTTTCAACCACAGAATGAGAGAAGTGAACTAGATTACTCCTAATATCCCTTCCAGTTATCAACCCTTTGGTCCTATGACCCTGGAGTAGTGAGTGCCTAGTGTCTCACTATGAATATTTCCTGAGTTATCATATGTCTTCCCAAGGGACATTTGGGAGAACACAGTGACCACAGCTGCACAAATACATCAACTATAGAAAAAATAAAATAAGTGAAGAGGCCCATATTCTATAAATAAGTCAAGTACTCCTCTATGATACACTCCCTTCATCCTTCCCTCCATACCCACAATTCTACTGGGAGGAAGCAGAGCACAGCAGGACAAGGACTCAACTCAGTCACAAAGCCTAGAATGGATTTCCTACTCCTTAATCTCTTTCACATGTTTTAGTCATTGACAAGGAGGTTGAGAGGGAATAAAGAAGAAAAGAACAGAGATGAAAGAAGGAAGGGAAGGAGGGAAGGAGGAGGGAAAGAAGAACAGGAGGAAGAAGAGGAGGGAAGAAGGAAGGAAGGAAGGGAAGGAGGAAAAAGCTGGCAGCAGACTGAGTTTGATGAGAGACTTCTCTAGTAAAAAAAAAAAAAGAGGTGGGGGAGTGAGGGGAAAGGTTAATTTTCTTATTTCCTGTTAAAAAGGTTTGAGGAGGAAAATCCATAAAAAGGTACCTGAAGTAAATGTAAGTGAGAGGAGGCACTGAGGAAAGAGAAGTGGATTTGGAATCAGAAGAACTAGGGATTCTAGACTACTGACTGAACCTTTCTGAACTCAATTTTTTCTTCCCTAACATGTGATCATTGGTCTTACAGGGATCTTGTGGGAAACATTTTACAAAGATTAATGCACTATGGAATCATTATTAACTGAACCTCAGAGCAGGTACACAGAGTACCACTTTCCTTCTCTAAATAAAGGAATTCTTCCAGTTGTTAGCATTTTCTCCCTCTTGAAATGACTTTGTATATCTTTGTGTATTTGTTGTAACCTCTTAGAGAACGTAAGCTCTGTAAGGGCAGGGACTGTTTTATTTTTGTGTTTGTATTTCCAACACTTAGCATAGTGCGTGGCATATAATACTGTTGATGATAATAAATGTTTGTTGGACTTGGTGAACAGCATCACCCAACCATTCCTTTGTGTAATGACTAGTAGCCCCAAATGTCCCTCTCAAGTTTTGGGCAGCTTCAATTCTCTCCTCTTCCATTGAGTTCTCACCAAATCTCATATTCACAAGTCTCTTAGTGAATTCACAGTTAACTCCAGAGATGATGAAAACTTAATATATATATATATATCTTACGGATACTTACAGACAAAGAACAAAGAATCAGGGTTCATCTGCCAGACAAAGAAGCTGGCTCCTTCCTGCTTACTTCAAAAAGGATGCTTAGTATCTTATTACGCAGTTCTTCTACATTGGCTCGAACAATGGAATAAGGAAATGACTGCAAAAATCACACAAAAAATTGGAGCTTGGAAGGACTTTAGAGGTCTCTGGTCCAACCACCTCATTTCACAGATGAAGAAACTGAGAAAAGTCTAAGAAACTGCCCAAGGTCACCTGACTAGGTAGCATTAAAGCTGGGATACAATCCTCTCTCTCTCTCTCTCTCTCTCTAAATTAGGTCAAATGCTTTTTTCCACTATACCTCACTGGCCTGTGAGGGGGGAGTCGGTGGAGGAGGGTGGGGGTGGAGCATTTTCTTAAGGGTCCAAGTGTCCTTTGTTCAGGTAGACCTTCTTCCCCCAAAATATATACCATTAGAAACTAACCACTTTCAGTGAGATCCCACACACTATCCATCACAAAGTTTCTAGAAGAGAAAAGATAATTGACAAATGTAATTAAGAAGAGACAATAATACTTAGTGTGAGAACAATGTTGCTTAACAGCTGCATATCTAAATAAAGTAGGTGGAGTGTGCTGTTAGCATAGTCACACAAATAATGTTCATCTGAGTTGGGTTTCTGCATTTTAACCAGACAGAAGGGAGGACAGGGGGTGGATTAGTTTTACTGTCACTGATAGAAGCAAATTCCAGAGACACATGGATGAATCATTTGGTGTACTCTCTAATCTCCCCTTCTCCCTAAATCCCTCTAAAAAAGGGAGCTTGGGGGTGGGGAGATATCAACTCATAAATCTGGAATCTGAACAGATCTTTTTAGGCTCTAGTATGACTAATTTTGGCTTTAGGTCTTGAGCCTGCTGGTCTCTTCTAATGGATACTTTGTGTGTCACGACTCAAGATAGGTCTCTCCCAAGTCAGGGTTATCTGGCTAGCATTGAAGTTAGTCCAAAGGGTTTGGCTAATGTCAACAGCTAATCAAAGAATAAGGGCAGGACCATCTGGCAATTATGTCATTGCTGCAACTGCTAACTTCCCATGGAGTGTGTGTATGTGTGTGTGTGTGTGTGTGTGTGTACTTCCCTATATGTGGATTTTACCTGGGCTGGAAGCCCTTGGTCTATCCAAGATCTATTGAATTTTGTGGTATTTCTTGACTATTTGACACTTTGCTCTCATATTTCCCTCATTCCAGTCCCCGCTTCCCCAATACATGGTGAATACTCCTGTTCAGCTCTTTTTTGTGGCATCTCTCTCTCTCTCTCAGTTACATTTCTTTGTCAAAGAACAAAAACTGATTTTGTTTTTCTCTCCTCCCACCCCAACCACTAGAAAAAGAAAAACAAAACCCTTGTAACAAATATGCTGAGTAAAAAAAACCCAAACTCCCATAATGTTAGCCATGTCCAAAAAATGTAAGCCTCTTTCTGCACACTCTGTTGGAAGATGGGTAATAAGCTTCATCACAGGTCTTCTGGAACCATGGTTGGTTGCTGTGTTGCTTAGCATTTCTCAATCTCATATTCTTCCCTTGCCACTTCTCCCTAATCAGTTCTTGAATCGAACTTTAGTCCCTCCCTCCAACACAGCTGTAACAATCATCAATCAACCTGATTTAAGTTTTAACAACTTCTTCATTCTATGCAGGTTCTCCTGACTTGAATACTTTGTCTGGCTGAATCCAAAATGGCTTTTTCTCCACTTGTAATTATGGCCCAGGCACCTACTTCACAGGGCTCTTGTGAGGATTAAATGAGATAATATTTGTATAGTGCATAGCACAATGCCTGGTACATAGTAGGCACTTAATGCTTGCTCTCTCTCTCTCTCTCTCTCTCTCTCTCTCTCTCTCTCTCTCTGTCTCTCCCCCCCCTTCACTCCCTTCTCTTTTCTTTCTTTTCTTTTCTCTCCCTCCCCCCCCCCCCCTTCTCTTTCAGCCTTTGTAGAGTTCTCATGGTACAGCACATTTATAAGCTGCCTTTGCTGTTTGAGGATTTACTTGCATTAGTTTCTTTGCTAAGAAAGCATTTGCATTCTGCATCTCATGATTTTTTCAAACAGGAATAATTTAAAAGATGATCACACTGACAACAGGTTTTTGGAAACAGTCCGGCAGAAACACACAACACTTATGCCACTTGGTGTGATGGTATGAATAAAGGCTGCACTTCCCTCTAAATCTGATGTAAAACCAGAATGTGGACTATAATGTCAGTTTTAGTTTAATTTATTTTAATAATCATCACTCTGTTTCTGGTAGAGGTAGAGAGAGCAGTGATGACAAAAATGAATAAAAATTTGATCATTAGAATAGAAGCAGATAAAAATTTTATGAGAATAAGGTATATTCACATTGAGGACATCCTTAATGAGGGTATCAGAAAGGAAAAGACTGGCTTTTGCAAATGTTATTCCATGATAAACCACATCTTTACCTTCATGCAATTGAGTGAAAAATGAAGAGAATCTAAAATCCCTGTTTCTTGTTTAGTATATATATTTTTAAGAAGTTACTTTTTGAGATCCTTCAAAGAGGTTGAAGGATACATTGTCTATGAGCTTCATTTCTTTTCTTTTTTTTTTTTACCTTTTTGCTTTTTTGGAGGGCAATTGGGGTTAAGTGACTTGCCCAAGGTCACACGACTAGTTTTTGTGTTAAGTGTCTGAAGTCACATTTGAACTCAGGTCCTCCAGACTCCAGGGCCAGTGCTCTATTCACTGCGCCACCTAGCCACACCTGTTTAGTATATTTAAAAAAAAAACAACCTTTATTTGGTAGAACAAAATATCACCTTAAAGGTTTTCCTCCAACAAGGTATCTCTTATTCACATGTGAAAATTATATGAATCCTTGAAAGATAAACAATAAAAAGAACATTGTTCAGCAAGCCTCTGATTATTTACATGAAGGGAAACGTTGATCAAGAGAGGTATAGTCACCAAAAGCAGTCATAACTGAATTGAGTAGAACAGGAATCCCAGATTCTTCTCTATTTGGACAACAATGTATTGATTACAGTAAGCCTCTGGATATTGAAGTGTTTCCCAAATGTAAACCATAATCACTCAAAAGAGTTGGGTCTGACTATGCACACAGGAAAAACCAAGTGAGCAAAGAATTGTCCAGTGATAATACATGGTTGAATGGACAACCTATAGGGCTCATCCATATGTATGTACGTAAATACAGTATGTATGTATGTGTGTATGGGCATATGTGTGTATCTTTGTATGGATACATATGTAGCACTCCATTTCTCTGTGTACATGCGTGCGACATGTGCACACATACATATAAAATATATACACATGTATACATGTACATATACATGTGTTGTATGTATGATAGAAACTGTAAATGGACAATGATTTGGGCCCTGAACTAAAATGGAGATGAGTGGGCTAGATTGATTTTTGGGAAACTACAAAGTTCTTTTAATAACTTTAAGCTTCTCCATGAAACTAAGGCCCATCATTTGAATACCAATATTCTTTTAGTGATGTTACATGGCTGTGAGTCATTAAAAATTACAGCCTGTCCAGAATGGAAGCTGAGGGTCACCCAAAGGAGCAGGCAGAGGTCCAGTGTGGTTGTAAGTAGGCTGTAACACATCACCAACAAGGCAAAAAAAACTAGGTATGAAATATGTCCTCAGAGACATATATGAGTGAAAAAGAAGTTAGGCTGGTCATATATTGAGAGTGAGAGGTGACCAGTGGACAGCCCAAATGCCATATTGGTATCCTCACAATATTGAAAGATCTTGAGGAAGGTCTCCAGCAAATTGAATACATTCTCTTTCACAGATTTATAGGAGGACATGATCAGAATTGCATAGGATAGGTAGCTATATGTGGGTTGAGAGAAACACTGTTGTAAATAATATCCACACTGGTGAGATGGTAGGTCTGTTGGTGTATTAGTTCTCTTTTTAAACATCCACAGCAAATTTATTTTGTTGAAGATAATTTTGTATAATTATTTTTGTTTTAAGTTTAGCTTTAGTTTGGGATTTTTTTCCTTTCAGAGAAATTTTATTTTAGAGGTGCTGCCTATGTTCAAGAGTAGCCTATATTTAGACTAATTCAGTATTTTCCATGGTTCATCAAATGTTGCTATCACCATGCTACTCTGACTCAGTTTTATCACACATTTTTCTGTGATGCTACTGTCAAAAAGACAGAGATTAAATATAAATCCATGCATTTCTTAGCACTTTAGAAACAGTAATAGAGAGAATCCTTGTGTACTGTCCAACCTCTAATGAACAATTACAACCCTTTGAATTCTATATCCAGGACCTTAAACATCAGGGTCAAGGAATGTGAGCTAGACAGTAATACAGTATCATATTATATTGGAACTAATTGAACGATTAGCCTCAAAGAATAGTGATGCTGAGATGGCTAGGTGGCACAGTGAATAGAGCACCGGCCCTGGAGTCAGGAGGACCTGAGTTCAAATCCAGCCTCAGACACTTAACACAAAAACTAGCCGTGTAACCTTGGGCAACTCACTTAAACCCAGTTGCCCTCCAAAAAGCGCACACACACACACACACACAAAGAATAGTGATGTTATTGGAAGGAAGTCTCTAGTGGTGGGCCTGAAGGATCTGTCCTTGGACCTGTTCTGTTCAGCATTTAAAAAGTCAGTAACTTAGATGAACTCAAAAATTTATAAACCTTGTGACATGTTGCTTCTAGATACTAAAGTCCCAGGTGTACTTTGGGGAGATCTTACTTCTCTCTGGCTTTCATTTGCCAGCTACAGATAGTATGCCTTTCCAATTTGCAGATGATATGAAGGTAAGAGGAATTGATAAGACATTAGATAGTAAGGATCCAAAATAAGGATTCAAAAAGATATTAACAGTTTAAAACAATGGGCTGATATAATATGATGAAATTTAATAGCAATATGAAAATGTAAAGTCCTATACCTAAGTTGGAAAAAAAAAAACAGGTACTAATACAAGAAGAGGCATTCATGGCTAGACAATAGGCTGAAAAATATCTAGGTGTTTTAATAGACTGCAAGATCAGTATGAATCAACAGTGTGAAATGGCAGCAAAAAAAAATCTTGGGCTGCATATGGGGAGATATAACTTTACTGTAAAAAGGCTTTGATACATGCTCAGATCACCTAAGATGGAGGCAGCCACATGGGAAATGCCAAAGATCTTCTGAGAGAAGCCATTCTACATTGACCTACTTCATGGTAGTACATAACCTCTTTCCATTGGTTGTCTAGTTAGAATTGTTTGTATTTAAAACTACTAGACTGGAACAGTCTCACTCTCTGGTGGTTTCTGAAGACCTTGTTTACCCACAGCATGGGCACTATGCATTAAGCTGGGTGTGAGAAGATTCCTCTTTTCCCCACCCTGAAGGACTTGTGATTTTGAGAAAAAGGCTTGGAGTTTTGTCTTTGATTTGTTTGTCTTAGCAGTTTTAGGTGCAGGGGGGAAGAGGCATGACCCTGGAACATAAGCTGTGGTGATCTGGCAGCCTGGTTTCCAGGACAGATATTGCTACCCACCCAGAAGGGAATCCCTGAAAAGTCAGGGTCCTGGGACCCAAACCCATGGCTAGTGGAGTTGGACAGAGTTCGGATTTGGAACTTGCTGAGACTAATGCTACACAGGAACTAAACTAAACTGTGAACCTAATCTCCCTCCCTTTTCCAGAGACCAAGAGAGTATAGGAGGGATTATGTCCCCAAGGTCCTGGGAAATGTTTTGTGTTTGGTCTTACTATATCTTTTTTTTTTTGCAGGGCAATTGGGGTTAAGTGACTTGCCCAAGGTCACACGGCTAGTTTTTTTTTGTGTGTGTGTGTGTGTGTTAAGTGTCTGAGGTCAAATTTGAACTCAGGACCTTCTTGGCTCCAGGGCTGGTGCTCTATTCACTGTGCCACCTAGTCGCCCCTGACTTACTATATCTTTGAAGTAAAAGTTCCTTTGTAGAAGCTAATCTGTCAAGTGTTTAAATGAATCTGGGGGTACTTGGACCCCTAAAATTGAGGGAACACAATCAGTGAGCATTGAGTCAATGGAAGCTACTAGACATCCTTCCAGCACCCTAAGGGTACTGTAGAACTCAGTAGAAATGAAACACACTTGGCCTTGAGAGGGGAAAAGGGGAAGATTAGTCATTAGGGATTAAAAGGGAAATAGTCCTACTGTACTCTGCCCTCATCAGGAGTCATCTGGCATATTGTGCTCAGTTCTGAGTACCACATTGTAAGAAAGAACATTTATTAGCTGGAGGGCATCCAGAGGAGGGAAAAAAGGAAGCAAGCATTTATTAAGCACCTCCTATAAGCAAGGCACTGTGCTAAACATTTTACACAAATATTATCTCCTCATTTGATCTTCACAACAATCCTGGGAAGTAGGTGCTATTATTACCCTCATGTTCCAGTTGAGGAAATTGAGACAGATACAAGTGAAGTGACTTTCCCAGGGTCACACAGTCAGTAAGTGTTAGAGTCCACATTTGAACTCAGATCTGCTTTACTCCAAGTCTACTACATTATCAGCTATTCCACACTCCACAGAGACTCTGAACCAAATTCTCAAATTCTTAGAAACATAAGAAATCTTTTTCTTAGCCCTCTTTGAAGGCCTACTCTGATCTTATTGCTTATAATGGTACTTGCTAAGGGTATAAACTGACTTTTTTTTTTCCCAATGACTCTGCTATTAGCAGAAGATCTAATCATCAGTGGAGAACCTGCAGTCTCAAGACCACATGTGACCCTCTATGTCCTCAAGTGTGGCCCTGTGACTGAATACAAACTTAAAGTTCTTCACCCCTGATCAAACACCTGAAACTGGAATGAGTTCCAAATCTCAGAGTACTTCTTGGGGGTAAGATCAATACAAGGCAATGAAGAAACACTTTTTTGCTTGTATCCTTGGGTTATTTGACTATAATCAGACCATTTGGCTCATGGCTGTTCTTAGGATGTGAAGAACAAATATGTTTCAGTTGACTGTTGTCTAACAATAGCAGAGCAAGAAAAGGAATAGTTTGTGTTAACAGAGCTTAGTAAGGAGTGATCCGAGTGTGGCATAATATGGATATCTCCAGTTTGAATTGCGAGGTGACTGACTCTTCCCTTGGTTGCTCCCTCTCCTGCCAGACAGAGAGAGGTTGGGCCTTAGAGAAACGCTCTCAGACCTGAGTCAGGTTTATTGCTTCATTCAACAGATTTAGGTGCTGACTATGTACAATACTCTGTGCTAGGTGCTGGGGGAGATATACAAATAATTAAAATATGCCTTCCTTCATGGAGATTGCAATCAAGTTGGGGTGATAAAACATACATAAATAAATGAAACAAATTACAAGGTGATAGATAACTGCATAGACAAAGCACAAATTGCAATGAGATCAGATTAGAAAGAATTAACTGTCATCTTGGGTTGGGACTACCTCTGCACCCCCAACCCCCTACCCAAGTCAAGGTTCATAACAGGGCTTCCCAGGTTTTTCTGAAACTATTCCCTTCATCATTTCTTATAGCATGCAAGTATTCTATTACATTCATATGCCACAACTTAGTTATTCCCCAATTGATGGGTATCCTCTTAGTTTAGCATTGCAAAAGAATTGTCATAAATGTTTTTGAACAGATGGATCCTTTTCTTTAATCTTTTAGGGAGTATAGATGTAGTAGTGGTATAACTGGGTCAGAAGGGTATATACAGTTTAATAGTTTTTTGGGCATACTTCTAAATTGCTTTCCAGAATCAATTAATTAATTATTAAACATTTATTAAGTCATTGTGTTAGAGTGCCAGAATGGCTGGACTACTTTTCAACTCCACCAATAGTATATTAATGTACCTATTTTCCCACATTCCCTCCAGCATTTGTCATTTTCCTTTTTGTCAACTTTGAAGAGGCCAAGGTCATTCACTGTATCCCAGGTCATTGCCAGTCAGCTTGACTGACTCATGAAGAGAGAGTGAGGCTGATAATCTTGAACATCTCTGCCTCACTTAAATCCAGTTAATGAGCTAGTCAAAATGATGGGGTTGTGGTGTGTGTGATCCCTAAAAGGAAAAGCCCCTTTCCCACAAATTTGAGCCACCCAGACCCCTGTGTTCACCTGAGACATTCAGCCCATCCCAGTCAATAATCCTTATTAACTGCCCTTTCACTGGGACTCTCCAGACACTTTAACTCCTTTCATTGTCTGGACCTGGCCCTACCCCAGGCTACTTGCCACTCCTTAATCCCATTCAGATTTTCTCTCAGTCTTTCTCTGTATAAAAATATCAGTCCTATCCTCATCAAATGCTCAGATTCTTAAAATTTGATCCACTTGTATTGGCATCACAAATACCACAGACTCACAGGGAATCTCACCCATCCATCCTGTGTCATAATAAACTTGCTATTGGGACTGAAAGAAGGCTTCAGCGGTTGAATTCTTTCCAGACAGACCCACCCTGTACCCTTGCATTTCAGGGTTCTTAGCACCCTAGACCACCATTTTCAGGGGCTTTTCCTTTTAGGCATCTAGATCCCAAATACATGGTCTTTTCCTTTTAGGGGTTCAGGTCCCATGACCCCATCAAAGACATCACCTGTGAATGAAGGACAAACAACTATTATGAAGGGGGTGGCTTTTGATTTGGGTTTTTGAATGGTGTCAGGATGTCAAAAGGTGGAGATGAGGAGGCCTCCAGTAAGATGGCCAGCACATGCCTACCTTTAAATCCCTCCAGCTCCATGGAGAAGTAGAGCACAAGGCTCTAGGAGCATTCTGCTTTCTTAGGCATATGAAACACCAAACCCCTCTCCCCTGGACCAAAGCCAAAGGTGCTGGCTCAGGAAAAAGCACAGAGACTCTTGATAGAAGTGAAAAGGAATCTGGCCTTTTGCTATAAAATGAATGCACATGTGAACTTCCCTGCAACCTTCCTGCCTCCAAGGCCTGACCCTTCAATGATAAGTTGCAGAGAAGTGATGGAATCCTAATAAAGCCACCCCCAGTCCCAATATTCTAACTTCATTATAGGTTTGGCCCAACTGAACAGCAGGCCTACCGCCCCTACCTAGTCCTCACCCCACCCCTACCAATATGCTAACTTCTTCATATATGCCTTGCTGCTCACTGGAACAATAGGTGTGTCCAAGAACTCATAGTTTCCACAGAAATAGCAGGTGTGTTCATGTGATAGGAACCCAACCACTGCCTCGACCTAGTCGCTGCCCCTAGACCCATTCCCACAGAAACAGGTATGTTCTTGTATTCAATCACAATCACATCATCCATCTAGCCCAAGACACGACCACAATACCTAACTATCTGTCTTGACCAGACAGGACCACAATAGCTAGCCAATTGGAGGGCAGCACCACCAAGATGTTTAACCACCAAACCATGGACCCCTCCTCCATTACCTAATCCTTAACAAACTCCTCCTGCCTTTTTAATATTAATCATATTCCTATACCCTATGTAAATTTCTGTTACGTATTTGCATCTTTACCCTATAAAAATCCATCTTGCTTTCTTTAAAGTTGCTGGTTCCCCTTGGAACTTAGTCTGATTCATAAGAGGCATCAATTTCAATAAATGCCTATACTTGGATTAGAGGTGGTCTGTCTCTGAATTCTTTGAGATGGTTCCACCATAACACATCATGAAACCCCAACAGTTTTGGGGTGGGCAGAGCCCCAACCCCAACAGAGGGATATTTATGTTCAATGTAAGGGAACATTGCCTAATAGTGACCAGATGATGTATCTAGGGAAGTAGTGGGTTTACTATGACTGGTGGTCTTCCAGAGCAGGCTGGCTAGATAGATAGAAAGATGGAACATTTAGTACTTACTATGTGCTAGGCACTGTGAAATGAACTGGTGATACAAAACCAACAAAACAAAATGGTTCCTACTCTCAACCACCTTACATTCTAATAGGGGAAGACAAAACATAAAGGTACAAGAGGGAATATTAGGTTATCTTATTTTGCTCCCACAAAAGTTATTGGGAGATAATCAACGCTGTGGGTAAGCTGTATTATCTTATTTTACTAAGGCAATGGCCATCCTCGTCCCAGGGGGAACTCAGACCCAATAGTTCAGACCCTAAAGGTCACACCAGGTCCCAAGTATTCTCACTACCACTCCTATGTAATCTGCATAAGGAGGGAATGTAGGGAAATAAAGTGAGGAATTTGAGGAATTTGACTAACCCCAACTATAATGGGAAGGATAACTGTATAACCTCACTCCTGCTTCTGTATCAGTGTGGGTATTCCTAGTAAGCACCACACCAGCTCACTTATGAGAAGTCTAATAAACTCCTTCCTCTGCCCACTCTCTTTCAGAGTTCTTTTGGTGAGAAGGAATTTGCCATGTTAAGGGGTATATCATGTGAATCTTTATAAGGGCCCCCAGGGAAGTAGTGGACAGGGAAAACTTGTCTGGGTTAACTCCCTGACCCTGCCTGGGAAGTCCTGTGATCCCCATAAGCATGTTTCTCACAAAGGGGAGTTGGAAAAGGGAGTGGAACAATTTCTTCAGCATTCAACTTTTCCTTTTTGTTGTGACTTATATCTGAACACAGGGTTCTTAACCTGGGGTTAATGGATCTTCAAGAGGGTCTGTGAGTAGATTTCAGGATGTCTTATGAACTTAAGGAAATAATTGATCTTTATTTCAATATATTTAATTTCCTCTATAATCCTAAGTGTTTATGAATTTTAAAACATTATTCTGAGAAGAGGACTATAAGTTTCAACATACTGACAAATATAAAGCAAAGGTTAAGAATATATAACAAGGGGCAGCTAGGCGGTACAGTAAATAGAGCACTGGTTCTAGAGTCAAGAGGACCTGAATTCAAATCCAGCCTCAGACACTTAACACTAGCTGTGTGACTTTGGGCAAGTTACTTAGCCCCAATTGCCCTGTCTTCCTCCCTCCAAAAAAAAGTATATATAATAAAATAAAAAATGAAATATACTAATAAACATATGCACACATATATACATACACACATGTATGTATATGTATATTATATATATAATATACATAATAAGCAAAGGTTAGGAACCCCTAGTCTAGATTCTGGAGTAATTCAATGATATTCACAATCCAGAGAATACACATGCTTGCGCGCGCACACACACACACACACACACACACACACACACACACACCTGTGCCCAGAGCCATCTCTCTTAGGGTATCAGCAGCTGACTATACACACAGAAAGAGAACCAAGAAAATACCGAGAAGCCCCTTCACTGTTTTACCTGCTTCTGTACTTTATCCAAACATTCTCATTACTTGCCACAAGGACAAACGAGCTTGAAAACACACAAGCATTGTTTCTGGTGCTTTTCCTGCTCAGATGCTCTCCAGGTATGAATAGATGTTCCAGTTAGTCAGTCAGTCGTGTTCAACCTCACCTGTGTTCCTGCCACCCCTCAGCCCCCATCCTGTGTCAACCCTGTGGGTCTCAAATTGTTTTTTTGGATGGATCACTGCCTGGGTGAAGGCCAACCTCATCCATCCACTTCTGTTTATAAATGTAAAAACCCTCACTTTGTTAAGGTTAATGCAAAGACTAGCACTGCATCAGAAGGGAATTCCCAGTGGAAAACCAGTGTGTTCTGTTGGTAATCAGGCAATGGCAAGAAAGCTATCTAAAGGAGGGCCTCTAGCATACTGAATGGACCCCCCCCCCCCCTTTGGAGGATTTATAGGAGGACAAGGACAAGATTTGCACAGAATGAGAAGGTGTGGATAGGATGCTATTTGAGTCATTGGAGGGAATATCCACATTGGTGAAATTATAGATGCAGTGATGTATTTGAAGTAAGCATGCAAACATAGATATGGCATAGATTGTAACCTCAGCCTATGACAAGTGGGAGTGGGGAACAAGAAAAATCTATTTTGTCTGGACTGTCTACTACACAAATAAGAGAAGTGTAAACCTGGACAAGTAGTGGGGAGAAATTGTAGCTGGCCTTGAATGTCAGGATCAGGTATTTATATACCTTTATTTACTTTATTCAGTAAGCAATAAAGACCTATTAAAGGTGGGGTTTTTTTTTTTTAAGTAGAGGAATGGCATGTCCATAATAATTTTTTTTTTGCATGGACCTGTGATTTTAGGGGTCTAGGGAGCTTTTCATGAGGAACTCCCTTTACCAATGCACATCAGCACCTTCTTTGAAAAATATAACCTTGTCTAGGGTTACACAGTCAGCCCTCTTTCCCTAAAGTCTTCCTTATATCAAGGGAAATTTTTGTGTATAGTCCAAATTTCTGCTTGGTAGCCATTTAAAAGTCCTGTTTCTTCACCACATAGTTATCTAACCCAATTGCCCATGCTCTGAAGTAGAGAGCAGGGCTCTCCATTATGCATCACCATGAACTTCCAGGGTCAGATCCCCAAACCTCCCAGTATGGTTTGGCAGCAGGCAGAGTATGCACCGCTCCCACTGGTCAGCTCCCTCCATCTAACACCTGAACCACCTACTCAGAAATTCTCACTCCTTCTTTGGAACTTTCAGAGCTGTAATCAGCCAGCTTCTGTCCTGCTCACATTCTAGTCCCTTCTCCGGCTATTTGTGTCTGTATCTTCTTTCTCCTACTAAGATGTAAACTAGAAACTTGGGACTTTTGTAAAGGAACCCTCACACAGTGTTTTGTACTTGAGAGGAGCTAAATAGTTGGTGAATGAATGGAAGAAAATGAGAGCAGTGGTGGAGGTGATCTCCAAGGTCCCTTCCAGCTGTCATTCCATGTTCTATGTGCTAAGATTCCTTCCAGCTGTAATATCCTGTGGTTTCTGACTCTCAGAACACAATGACCTTGACTTCAACAATAATGCTGTGTTTATTTTCTGGAGCTATTGAGCTGTGGGGCAGGCACAAGCTGCACAGCGAGCTCTGGCTTGGGGAAACATTCCCACCCTCACCTGAAGTGAAATGAGCATCTGTGCTCCCATCCATCATAAATTATTTAGCCTGCTGTTTACTTTCACATTATTTTCCTTCCCTTTTCATACACTCTTGCAGCCTAACTTAATCCTCTGCCATCAGCCGATGCTTAGTGTTCCACTTAGGTTGTTTAATGATGCCACCCTGGACCCTCCTTTGTGTAGAGTTGCACCAGGAAGACTTAATGCTAGTTCAGGGGGTCCTCCAAGCCCTTCTGGCAAGGGGTATTCATGCTAACCCTTCAAGATTTCATTTTTCCCAAGTTTTCTTCAATGGGGACAATTCAGCAAATGGTGCAGATGCCAGCTCTCCATGCCTTCTCATGATGTTCACTTCTTGGTCATGGTCTCCTATAAGTCTATAGACAATGAATTCTTAATTCTACTGCCTTCCCTTTGTTAATTATTTCCTATTTATCCTGTATATAGCTTGCTTTGTATATATATTTTTTCATGTCATCTTCTGCATTAGATTGTAAATTCCTTGAGGGCAGGGACTGTCTTTTGCCTCTTTCTGAATCCCTAGTGCCTAATTCAGTGCTGTCATATAGTAGGCACTTAATAAAATGTTTATTAATTAATTGATTCATTGAAGATAGAGGTTCTGAAGGCTTCTAAGGTATTTTAACTGTCCAAATGAGCTAGTGCAGCACTCAAACCATCCGATATCCCTATTATTACTCCAATTTACAGATTAAAATACTCTGGGGCATGGAAAAGTGGAGTGATTTGCTCATCCTCCCATAGCTATTAAGAGTCCCAGAGTGAGGATTTAGAGTCTTTTGACTCTTCAGTCAGAGCTCTATTAACATATATAGATATGCATGCGCAGGAGGTCAAGGAAAGTGGCTAAACCAGGGGAAAACCAGAAGGTGTGTTGTACTCTCTGGGCTTCTGGTCTCTAAAGAAGAGGCAAAAACTTCAGGCATGAATATTCTGGCTCTTTCACCAAACACCAGGACCTTCAAGTAGGCATTTGCACTATGGGAACCCCATAAATAGTTATGGGGATATTAAAAAAGCATGCATAGGTATGGGTTGGACTGGATCAGAGGGGTTGCATGGCACAACACTCCAAAGGGCAGCCCTAAGCACATTACGGTATAATTAGAAAATATTTAATAAAATTAATAAAAATACAATAGAACACAGATAATGTTAATATGTTGTTTTGTACTTTAAGCTTCAAGCTTATTCTTTGCTGGCTTGTTTTACTCCCAATAGTGGGTAGGAAAGGAGACCAGATTCAATTATTTCATCTATGTAGGGAACTCTTGGTGTGGAAACTCCATGTACCAATGCGTCACCTTTTTTTTTATTCGTTTGTTTTTGCTTTCATGGATTTAGTAGCTGGGTGTATGCTACAGCTTTCCTGTAGGGACTTACAGAGACTTAAGTGTCATTGCAGATGTATTAGAAAAGTCACTTTGGGACAAATCTGTGAAAGGGTAGGATTAAAATTTGCAATAACTAAGATGATAGCTAACTAAACTGAACTTTAAAAAGTATCTAAAATTTATAATCAGAGTGGTTAAGTGACTTGACTATGGCCACACAGCCAATATATGTGAGATGTAGTATTTGAACCTAGGTGTTCCTCACACTCAGAACACTTTTCTCTCTCTACTACATCAGGTTGCTTCTATTGTTGTTTTGATAGAATATCTAGCTCATGGTCAGTTTGGCTTCTATTCTTTGAAAGAATACCTAAATCATGGTTTTTCTAGGAGCAATGTTTAGCTGTGAGAGTTGAACTAAAAGGAAAGCTGAGCACAAATCAAGGCTTCCAGATTGTGGTTCTGTAGAAGACTTTTGAGAGTCCCTTGGACAGCAAAGAGATTGGGGAGGGGGAAGCCAAGATGGCAGAGGAAGGCAGGAACTTGCCTGAACAATCCCAAATTCACCTCCAAACATTATAAAATAATGCTTCAAAATGAATTCAGGAGTGACAACATTAACAAAAGGGTGCTATGAAACAGTTTTCCAGCACAAAAAAACTTGGAAGGTTGGCAGGAAAAGTCTGTCTCACACAGGTAACGGGGGAGTTCAGTGCAGGTGGCATCCAGGCAAACCAGCTGTAAGGCCCTGAACCCTGGCTTAGGTCAGCGTCAAGACTTCACAGCCCCAGTGCAACAGGCCAGCAGTGAGGCCCCACACCCCTGGTGCAAGAAGCTTGGGACAGTGCCCCTCCACCTGAAGAGCAGAGCTGATAAAAATTAACATAAAAATTAAAAGTCACAAAATAGGCTGAAAAAATGAGCAAAAAAACCTAAAAAGAACCTGACCATAGAAAGTAAACGATTCCCAAATTGAGACGTCCTACCCAAATATCTCTCTTGAAGTCAAATTCTACATTTTAAACTTCCAGCTGGACGTTTCCTCATCTCTAACATCTCAAACACAGTATGGTATATTCATGCATTGTTGGTAGAGCTATGAATTGGCTTAACTGTTTCAGAAACAATTAAGAACTATATTAGTAATAGCACTAAGTTATACATACCCTTCAGTCAAAGACAAAGGTAAGTCTCAGAAATACAAAAAAAAAGATATAGCAATACTTTTTTGTGATAGCAGAAAACTGGAAGCCAAGTAGATGCTCAATAGAAAACATGTAAACAAACTGATATATGATGTAATGTGATACTATTATACCATAAGGAACAATATGAAGAATTCAGAGAATCCTGGGAAGACCTATATAAATGGATGCAAAGCAACTTAAGCAAAACCAATGCAGTAATTTATGCCATTACTACTAGAGTTATGGGAAACTAGGTGGTGCCATAGTGCATAGAGTACTGGGCCTGGAGTGAGGAAGATTCATCTTCCTGAGTTCAAATCTGGCCACAGACACTTGCTATCTGTGTGACCCTGGTCAAGTCACTTAACCCCATTTTCTCATCTGTCAAATAAGCTGGAGAAGGAAATGGCAAGCCAAATGGGGTCATAAAGAGTCAGATATGACTGAACAACAACTGAAACTGGGGTCAAAGGACCTGTTTTCCCATTTCTGACAAGCACTACTTGAGTGACCTTGGGCAAATTACTTAACTTCTGAGGACTTTATCTGTAAAATGAAGAAGTTCAACTAGTTGACCTCTGAGATTCCCCTCTAGCTCTAAATCTATGGTTTATGGTCCTATGAACTAAAGGAAACAGCATTAAAAGACACCGAAAGACCAAAACACTGTTACTTAGAGAAGTGCCAATTAAAGCAATTCTAAAATTCCACCCATTCCATACTCATCAGAGTGGCAAAGCTGACAAAAAAGAAAGTGATCAATGTTGGAGGAGCTGTGAAAAAGGCAGACACTATTAGTGTACCTGTAAATAGACACAATGATTCCTGAAAGGAATTTGGAATTACATACCAACATTTAATAAATTGTGCATACCTAGCACAGGTAGACTTGCACCCAAGAGATCAAAGAAAGAGGAAAGGGTCTTTTGTCTACAAAAATATAACTTAAAAAAGTATCAGGACTTTGATTAATAAGGTCATCAATCTTGACTTCAGAGGACCTCTTTCCTCTTGGCAGAGGAGTGGTGGATTATAGGTGTGGAATGGGGCATATCTTGTCAGACATGGTCAACATGTTGAATTGTTTTACTTAACTGTACTTTCTTATTAAGAGAGAGGATTCCAGGGGTGGCTAGGTGGCACAGTGAATACAGCACTGGCCCTAGAGTCAGGAGGACCTGAGTTCAAATCTAGCCTCAGACACTTAACACTTACTAGAGGAGTGACCTTGGGCAAGTCACTTAACCCCAATTGCCTTGTCTTCCCCCCTCCAAAAAGAAAAAAAAAAAGAGAGAGGATTCTAATAGGGTAGGTAAATGGGAAGAGAAAACAATGTTTTAAAAGGACATCAATAAAATATTTTTTAAAAAATGAAAGCTTGTTGTAGCATGGTCACTATGTAATAACTCAAATTCCTGTAATACCTTAATATTTAAAAAGCACTTGCATCACAGCCCCAAAATTCATAAAGTGCCCCAAAATGTATAAATCTTAATTAACCTCATTCTATGTATGAGGAAACTGACTTTCAGAGAGGTGAAAAAATTTGTTCAAAATCACAGAGTTGGTAACTATCAGAGCTGGCATTTAGACCCACCTCTCCGACCCAAGTCCAGCATTCTTTCTGCTGTCCTACACTACCTTTCAATCATTGAAAACCTTTCTGCATCTATCTCTTCTTTTCCACTTCTATCACCAGTGCCTCAGTTCAGGTACTCTCATCCAGACCGTTGGGGTAGCCTCCTAACTGTCTTCCTGCTTCTCCTTTGCCTTCTCTAATTTATCTTTTGAACTCAGTCAGGGGTATCTCCCCAATCTTGCTTTGATCATGTCATTCTCCTGTTCAAAGATGGTTCTTCATTATCTGTTGAATAAATTATACACTCCGTGGTAGGCCATTTAAGGGTCTCTGCAATCTGGTTCTTAACTACCTTTCTAGCCTCCTCAGCTCTTCCTGTTCTCATCCTGACTTTACTGACACTGGTCCCCAGGCCTGGAATTCTTCTATGCCTCCCTTAACTGAACCAAAGCTCTATGATGGAGAGAGCACTGAATTTGGAATCAGAGGTCCTGCATTAAAATCTTGCCTCTGACACTGTGTGGCTTTTGCTATGCTATAAAGCTATAAACCTATGAGCTTCCACAGTTAAGTCTTGTCTTCTTCAGACTGAACATACTGAACTTCGTTAGTCCCCTCTCTATCCTGGATGCCCTCCTCTAGATACACTCTGGTTTATCAACACCCTTCCTAAAATGCGGCACCCAGAAACAAGTGCATTACCAGAGGTGTATCCTGATTAAGGCAGAGGATGGTGTTCTTATACTATGCTGTGTGTGACTCTTATTAATACAAGAGACATTCATTAAGGAGCCCAGCAGTGAATGCTCTCTGTGTAAAATCCCCTGCTCTTTCTAATGACAAGCCTTGGCTTCAGCAATAGACTCAGAAATTCCAATAGGCCCAAGAATTAGAGTTGTCTTATCCCTTTCCCTTTGTATTCCTTCTAAAAAAACAAAACAAACAAAAACCACCTCCTTTTGTTATCTCAGGGAACCTTCAATTGGAGCAAGAGGTGGGGCCCTAACTCTCATGCCAGCTCAGCTCTGGTACCTTTCATTAAGAGATAGTTCCCCTGGCTCTTTGTTCTATGGGTGTGATGAGAGAACACACTTATTCAAGCAAGGGAGGTGGGGGGGAGGGTGCCTGAGAAAGACCCCTTCTAGAGACCTAAATGGCCCTGATTTCTGTATTATTGAAGCTAGGGCATTGGGTTTGTTCAGAACACCTTGTTCTGGATGACAGCTTTCCATTCAATTCGGTTCAATTCATAGAATCGTGGAAGTGTAGGGTAGGAAGGGACCTTAGATGCCATCTAGTACAATCCAGACATAAAAAAGAGATACTGTCTTCAACATCCATTCTCTGCCTGAAGACCTCCAGTGACGAGGAGCTCACTACCTCCTGAGGCAGCCTGGATTGTTGCTTTATATTGGGCTAACCTCCTTCCTTGTCATTTCCACACATTTGTGCTAGATTTCCCCTCTAGGGTCAAGCCAATGGGGGAGGGAGGAAACATTTATAAAGTGTGGCAGGCACTGTGCGAAACAATTTTTACAAACATCTCATCTGATCTTCACAACAACCCTTCCAGGTAGGTGCTATTATTACCCCCGTTTTACATTTAAAGAAACTGAGTTAAATGTCACCTAACTAGTAAGTATCCTACTTCCAAATGATAGGCCTTCAGATATTTAAAGACAGCTATCACATCTTTCTTCAGTAACACTCCTCTCATTTAAATGTCCCTATAGTATTCAACCAATCTTCTGATAACATAATTTCCAGTCCCCTCCTTGTCCTGGCCCCTTTCCTCTAGGTGTGCTCCAGGTTGTCAATGCCTTTCTTTTTCTTTCTTTTTTATTTGTTTGGAGGGGGCAGGGCAGGGCAGTTGGGGTTAAGTGATTTGCCCAAGGTCACACAGCTAGTAAGTGTTAAGTTTCTGAGGCTGGATTTGAACTCAGGTCCTCCTGACTCCAGGACCCAAGCTCTATTCACTGGGACACCTAGCTGCACCATGTCAATGCCTTTCTTAAAGTGTGCCCAGAACTGATCACAATATTATAAGTGTGTTGAAAAGCATTTACAATAGGCCTTTAATTTGCAATGTATCATGTAAGGTATAACAAGGTTTAAAAAAATGAATGAGACTCGCTTTCCAAAATGGCTGTGGTGATGGATGTGGACACCCCCAGCGGCACTAACAGCAGCACCGGCAAGAAGCGCTTTGAAGTGAAAAAGTGGAATGCAGTGGCCCTCTGGGCCTGGGATATTGTGGTTGACAACTGTGCCATCTGCAGGAACCACATTATGGACCTTTGTATACAATGTCAAGCCAACCAGGCATCTGCCACCTCTGAAGAATGTACTGTCGCATGGGGAGTCTGCAATCACGCCTTCCATTTCCACTGCATCTCCTGCTGGCTCAAAACCAGGCAGGTGTGCCCGCTGGACAACAGAGAGTGGGAGTTTCCAAAGTATGGGCATTAGAAAAAGCACCTTCTTCCTCAAGATTATCGCTTGTGTTCACTACTTCATGACTTGCTGTCCTGTTGCCTAATTAATTATACATGAGTTAAAGCCAGTCTTGGGTCTTGTGTGCAGCGTCTCTCGAGTTTGGTCTTACTGCCACCATATTGTATTCTATGTGAAATAAAGCCCTGTTGGATCCAAAAAAAAAAATGAATGAACTAGGTCCCTGGTCTCATGGATCTTAAAGTCTACTCAGGGAGATAAGATATATACAAAAATATTATAAAATGAAATAGAATATATTAAGTAAATAGGAGAGGGAGTATATTAGATTATAGATGGAGTAGGGGCCAGGAAGGCTTCATGGAGGTAAGCTTTGGAGCTGTTACTTGAAAGAGAGCTACAATTTTAACAGGCAGAAATGGGATGATGGTGGATGAAGAAATCATTCTACTTACACAGGCTGGCATGAACAAATCCCACAGAGGCAGAAAAGGTTGGTACAAGTTCAGGGAACAGTGAGTAGTCCAGTTTGGCAGGAACAGTATATGAGGGGGAGTAGTATGAGATAATGCTAGAGAGTGATACTGGAATCAGATCTGGTAGTGGGTGGCTGTCAAAGTTGGGTTAAAGAGTTTGGCCTTTTGTTGGATCATGGAATCCCAGAGTTGGAAGTAAGTTTGAAGGATCAAGTCTTGTGCTCCATTATTATTTGGGGGCCTATTAATATAAAACTCCTACACAAAACCCTGAGACTTGATGGGAGGAAGAAAGGGAGGAAGAAAAGGAGGGATGGAGGAGAGGAGGCATTTATTAAGCATGTGATTAAGTACTAGACACTGTGCTAAGCATTTTACAAATAATATCTCATTTGATCTCATTAAAGGACTAAAATGTTCATTCCTGAAGCAGTGCCCTTCCTGTATAACCTCTATTTTGAGGTTGGTTAGCAGGTGTCTATAGCTCCCTAAGCATTTATGTCCCATATATGAATGAAAAGAACACTTAAGTTTGAGTCTCAGATCCATGACCATAGACAAGTCATCTTACCTCCCTACCCTCAGCCTCAATTTCCTTCTTTGCAAAATGGGGATAATAGCATTGGTATGGTGGGCCAAGAACATTCCCAACTGCCTCACCCTGCTTAGACCTGCGATCCAGAAAGGGGTTGGCTATATGGGTGTAGAGGCAGAGTAAGGAAGTGGATTGGACACATTATTCAAAGTCTTTGAGTGTTCAGCCTGAAAGAAAGAGAAGGGGGGGGGGGAAGAGCAAAGCAGCCTTGTTCTAAAAGTGTCCCAAACCACAGGAAACTCTTAGATGTGAGGTATTTTTCTCTTTTTTTCTATCCCTTTCTTTCTTCTCCTTTTTCTTTTCTTTTTTAACAGAAAAATTTCACTAAACAAGCCTCAGACATTAGCTAATCATTTCCTGAAGGAATGGACCCTGTGACCAGAGTAACTCTAATGAGATTTTCAGAAAAGAAGATCAGGAGTCCCTCAGAGGACCAGCAACTAGAATCACATGGATGAGCTGGAAAAAGGGGGGGGAGGGGGGAAGGGAAGAGAAAATCCAACCCTCCCTGAATTCATCAGAGTTTCTTTAAAGCAGGAACTTGCCTTCAGTCAATGACGTTTAGGGAAGGAGATCTAGCTAAAGCCACTTCTCCAAGAGCTCCTGTCCCTGGGGATCTGAGCCAGGGAGTAAGTGGAGGCCCTGCCTAGATTGACAACTGCATTTTGAGCTTGATGTCTGCCCTGAGTAACCTCTTGGGGAGGAATAGTGATGTCCGCTGTTTCAAGAAAAGGAAGGGCACTAGCTGAGAGCAGTAGTGTCAGCTAAATTGGGGACAGGGTGGAACGGATCCAGGGCAATTCCCAAAGTCTCTGTCTCTCTCTCTCTGCTTTCCCACACCCACAGAGAAGCCACAGGAGACTTGTTTTAGAATTATTTTCATGGTTGTGGGGTGGGAGGGGAATAATTAGGGGGGAGAGGGGAGAAAGGGGGGAAAGGATTGATGCACTGGTTGGGGGAGGGACTGGAGAAGGGAAAAGTGAAAAAGAAGCCTTGAGCCTTATCAATGTTTTCTATGAGCCCAGTAGAGATTCAGGGACTCCAGGAAAGGATATCTTTGATTATTATTTTAGTCAATGTAAATTTGGGGGCTACACACTCTCTTTGTAACTCTCTTTGGCCTTTGGCCTCTGCCCTCCAGGAAGCTTCAGTTTTAAAGGTTGACAAGACAGCTGAGTACACACAGTTATGGATGTTTTGCCCAAAGCCGCACCCACCCACATACCTCCTCTGCCCCCCTTATGCCTCTGAGTTCCTCTAACTCCAGCAAAAGTGCTTTTCATCTCTCTCTCTCTCTGTTGCTGAAGTCTGGGGTTTCACTTTTCTTTTGCCTTTCCAATTCTTGATTCCACTGCTAGAGGAGAGATGAAGAATAGGGACAGATTGGTGAGGGAGCTGGAGAAGGCAAAGAGATGGAAATAATACTAATAACGGTGATGATAATAACTAGCTAGACTTTATATATTTTTTATTTAAAAAAATTTATTTACCTTTTAGTTTACAACATTCAGTTCCACAATTCCTTGAATTTCAAATTTTCTCCCCCTCCTTCTCTTCCTCCCCCCAACCCCCCATGGTGGCATGCAATCAAATATAGGATCTACAAATACCTTCATATTAAACATTAGTCAAGCTGAAAAAAAGGATTATAACCAACGGAGTGAGCACTGAGAAAAAAGGGACAAAACAAAACAAAACACAAAAGAGAGAGAGCAAATAGTTTGCTTCAGTCTGCATTCAGACTCAGTAATTCTTTCTCTGGATGTGTATGGCCTTTTCCATCATGAGTCTTTTGGAGTTGTCTTATAGCCTTACATTGCTGAGAAGAGCCCAGTCTATCAAAGTCAGTCATCACAGATACGATATGTCTGTAATTGTGTACAGATTTCTCCTTGGTTCTGCTCTCCTCACTCAACCTAGGTGGAATTTAGATAGCACTTTAAGGTTTATAAAGCTCTTTATATACATAATCTCATTTGATAAATTAAGGTATAGAGGGAAATAAAAGGAAGAAGTAAAAATATAGCCCTTTGGTCAATCAAGGTTCTTCATATGACATTTCTTCAATTGAATTTATTAAGCACCTACAATGTGTTAGAAATCGGTAATATGGGATAGCTAGATGGAGCAGTAAATAGAGCTCAGGCCCTGGAGTCAGGAGGACCTGGGTTCAAATCCACCCTCAAACACTTGACACATTTACTAGCCCTGTGAGTAAGTCACCTGGGCAAGTCACTCAACCCCAATTGCCTTGCCTTCTCCCCTCCAAAAAAAAAAAAAAAAGAAATCAGGAATACTAAAATAGATATGGCGAAGACTTTGCTCATAAGAAGAAAACTATTTAATAAGAAGTAAGGAGGCGTACCTAAATAACTGTGATACAAAGGAGAGGAAGATAAGTCCATAGGAGATGAGTAGCTGAAGGTTACAAGAAATGTTAAGAAGACATCGCTGTCACCTAGGAAGTTCAGGGTTCCTTGAAGAGGTGGCATGTGAGATGATACAAGGAAGGAGAAAGGAAAGGAGGAACTTCAATAGACAGTTTGGAGTTAGGGAGAGGTCAGAAATGGGAGACAGCAGGTCAAGAATGGGGGATAGAAAGTAGGTCAGATTGGCCAGAATATAGATCAGGTGAAAAAACATAGGATCCAACTTGTGGGTGGTCTTTTGATCAGCAGTTTCTATTTTTGATAGGCTATGGGGCAAATCTGAACATTTTTTAATAGAGGAGTGTCACAATTAGAGTGGTACAGTATCTTTGTTCCATCTTCAGTTATGAGACAGATGGTTTAATGTACCAGGCTGCTCAGGCCATGGTGAGGCAAAATCAATGCCTTACTGGAGTGGCGGGGGGGGGGGGGGGGGTCATTAGGACTTTGCCTCAGAATGCCAGTATCATCTGGAAGGTGGAACAGAAGTCCCATCCCTCTCCTGATGGCCTGCCTTTCACCATGAGTATTTAACCCTCTCTTGCCCCATCGTCCAGCCTTTTGACTACCCCTTTTCTGCCCTCTACCTCTTCCTGGATGTTACCCAGCTAAAATGCATTTGATCAGAGATTATATTTCCTATAACCTCCCCACTCTACCCCAATTCAACTGAATTTGACCAGAGCACCAAAACTTTGAGCTTCAGGTCTCAGTACAATTATAGAAACTTAAAAATTTGTAGGACACTTAAAGGCCACCCATCAAGTCCAACCCAATATAGCAATCTCATCTTCAGCTGGATTTTCTACATCCCTGACAAAATTTGAAGTGGTCTCTTTCCCTCATTTGATCTTATGGCCCTTTGTGCTCATACACTTATCACAGTGGACTTGCTATTATGGTCATCTGTGTACAAGTCTTATCTCCCTTTATTAGATCGTAAAATCCCTGAGAGCAAAGTCTGTGTTTAAAATATGGCTCTCAGGTAAGAGCACCGGCCCCAGAGTCGGGATGATCTGGGATAGAATCCAGGCTCTGATACTTAGCACCAAACCCAGAAATAACTGGCCTGTATAACCTTGAGCAAGTTACTTAACCCCAATTGCTTTAAAAATATATATATATATATATATATATATATTGCTCTCAGGACCTAATAAGTGCTTAATGTTTATTGACTGACTGAATGAAAATTATATGAGAGGGTAAAATACATGCTAAAGGTTAAGGGAAAGATACAGCACCAGTAGGCTGAGCAGGGAAGAGTTCAAGACAAGGATGCCTTATGCTCAGTGCCTCCCCAGCTTCCTGCTTGTGTCAGAGGAGAGGAGATGTTTGGAACTGTCACACTCACTACCCACTGAACTTTTGGGGAAAGACTTCAGGATTGGCACCTCTGCTTCTTTGTGGAGATGAAGAGGGTACACCAGCTTTGTGCTTGTGTGTAGGGGGCAAGAAGGAGAGTGGCTCCTAGAAATTCCAGAAAATCCCTCCAGACTTCTAGACGATACCATTTTATTTTATTTTTTGCTTTTTGGAGGAGGGGGAAGGCAGGGAAATTGGGGTTAAATGACTTGTCCAAGTTCACACGGCTAGTAAGTGTTAAGTGTCTGAGGCCACATTTAAACTCAGGATCTCCTGACTCCAGGGCCAATGCTCTATTCACTGTGCCACCTAGCCACCCCAAGACCAAGATACCATTTTAAAAGATAAACAACAAAACTATTGCAGCCATCATCCAAAAGATTCTTTGGGGTTTGTGGGGGAGGGCTAAATTCTTGAAAATAGAATGTAGGGCTCTTAAAAAGGGGAATAAAGGAAAGGCTAATCAAACATGTATTGTTTGAAAAATAAAAGCTGTTTGTTTTCTGTTAGATTTGTGAAAACTTGGGAGATTCATGAAAGTCCTTTCAATTCTATTGAATTCAAAGCCTATTCTTTCTCTTGGTAGAACCCTGGGGTTGGTCCTTTGAAAGGGATACAAAAGAGATGAAAGGCTAATTTCCTTTGGGGACAAACTTAGATAAGATAGACTATGAAAATGCATAGTAAAGAGAATAATACTGTACTGTAATAATTATTATGGGAAATTAGGAAAGTGAGTAATCAATGAGTTGGAGACTTGGAAGATCCCCTAGGTTGCAGCTCTTCAGAGATGAGGTGGCACCTTGGGTGGATGGGTTGAAGGATGGGTGGAAGTTTTGGTAGGGAGGTAAATAGACTGGAGGGAGCCAAGAATTCCCAGCAAAAGGTCTAATTCTCTAACAACTGACTCCCAGAAAAAGCATTGTACATAGTTAAGTTTAATCTGTATTATTTACATTTTTTCATCACTTTCGTAAGTCTAGGCAATCAGTGAAATAACAAATAAAGCCTTGATTTGTAGACTTTGCTGTTTTTAGAGGTGTAAATGCTCACACAGAAAATTTGACCATCTCTAGAGGGCCAGTTTGAGCTGGCTCCAGCGCACTCTTAAACCTATCCCAGTAGCAGAGGAGGTGGGATTTGGGGAAGACTTGGTCAGACATCAGATGTAGCTATTGAAATGGAAACCTACTTTCCATATCACAACTAAAAGCGAACAGTTAGGTATGATGAGGGCTGTGAACACAGTCTAAAAGAAAGTTGGTCACTATAGACAAAACGATTCTGTCTCACACAGTTAGGGGCTTAGGATCTGTATGTAACAGCGCTGTCTACTTTACCCAGCATCATCAAGGACTGACTGGGGTATTCCAGAGAAGCAGATTTTTCCACAAAGCTGTCGCACCAAAGTTCTTTTGTTTTGTTTTCCAGTTTAGTAATTTTGAATGGACCTCTTTCATAAGTGTATCATCTACTTCCTCGCCCTCTTAAAGCACAGAATGCTATTTCTGGGTGAGTCAGGGACATCATTAGAAATATCCAGGATTTTGCTTTCCAGAAATACATTTCTGCATCAGCTATAGAGTTACCCCTTCTCCATTCTCAAAGTCAGACTGTTAATTATTGGTTCTATTGTCATTGAGGACTTCCCACTGCTTCCTGACCCCTCCCCCCTTCTAGTTTCTTGTTTCTAATCTAGCCCAGAGGTAGGGAAAGGTGATTAAGAGCTTCCTTAGGAAGACTTGGTGGTAATACTAGACTTCCCATTTACTTGCTGTGGGACCTTAGGCTATTTACCTCCCCCTCCTAGGCTAGGCCTCAATTTCCTGATAAATGAGAGTAGTGGATTAGATCTGGGGTTCTTAACTTCAGGTCCTTGAACCTATTTTAAATACTATTTTCACAGCTATAGTTTAATTAGTTTCTTTCATAATTCTATGTATTTAACTTTATTCATTTAAAAAACTTTTTTTTTTCTGAGAAGGAAATCTAGAGACTTCACTAGACCATGAAACAAATAAAAAGGTTAAGACCTATTGGACAACATGATCCCAAAGGTCCCTCCCTAAGACTGATCCTGTTAGGACCGTCTTTCAAAATAAGAGTACATGAAGCACTGAGGGGCCCTGGAGTAAGTGCAGAGGCTCCACAATGTCCAGAGGCCCATTCAGGTTGAAGGCTTCCGGCCTGAGATGACTTGGAGTTTGACCTCCAGTAGTTCTAATAGTAGTAATCTGGAATTACTACTGATTCTATTACCTCAGACTAAATATCTGATTAAAACCACATCATTTATTACTGAGCAAGCATTTAACTTGTTGCTTTTTAATTACTAAGGGTAGTGATCACCCAAACTTGTCAACCAATTAAAATAACTAAAGTGGCAACCTGAGTTTGTGGCATGGTGTACCATGGTTCACTTTGGTTCTTTTGTTTCAAGTATGGTGTTTTACTCACATTCATAACTCTCCATTCTTCTTTGGTAGCACCACTATGGGTGATCCAAAAGGGCTGTTAGATTCTTTGATGATGTCATTGCCAAGTCTTTCTTCGAGTGGCGTCCAAGGTCTTCCATTGTAGAAAGAAGAATCTTCCTAGAGTTTTCCCCCAATGATGGTGAAATCAGTGAATTGGATTCTGTGAACTGTGCCTAGTTCACTCCTTTGATTCATGAAGCCCAGGCTTTATAGGTCCACACCAATTGGAATGGGGGGGGGGGGGGTGGTGATTGATTCCATGAGAATTCCTGGTGATACCCCCCTTAACACTAAGAGAGATTGGCTAAATTCTCCAGACTATTATTAAACTTCATTTTAATATAATTTGACAGTCTTGTGGAGTCATCATACGAATGAGGAGTGATGAAGGAGGGATTCCTGAGCAAATTACCTGTCTAGTGACTCATAATGAGTTTCACTGGTACTCAGAGTTCAAGTTGCTCATCAGGTTCTGCCCCTCCCTTCCAGTGGCAGGAGGATATATGTGAGTAGACCTGAAATTGGCTAAATAATCATGGAGGAAATCCCAGCAGAGAAGGAAGTGTGTCTGAACTGGGGCATGCCTGACCCATCCTCTGTTACATTGTTCCTGGGGATAGCAGACCATGACCACTTACTTACTCTTACAATGTGAAAAGGGCAGGGAAGTAGGGTAGTTGAGGATGATAAGAGTTCTTTGAAATAAAAACTGAGTGAGAAATAGGAGGCTCACAATAGGAATAATATAGTGATAAACAATAATGAAAGCATGCTATTTACAGATAAAAATACTACTTCTGACCTAGGACATTTGCTGTGAGTAACTTTTAATAATAGTTCATATTTTTATAGTGCCTAAAGTGCTGGCCATGAAAACACAGACACACACACACAAAGGTTAGTGTAAGTATCATTATTCCTATTTCATAGGAATATGTGATGCTAGCATAGGATACACCTAGTGTGGGAAGTCCCTCCTAGGCGGCTGCCTATGGATCACACAGCTAGTAGGTATAAGATGGGGTATTTGAACTCGAAGTCCAGAATTTTATCCACCACCACACATAACCTGTATTCTCATTTTGCTGATGAGAAAACCGAGACTCAGAGAAGTGAAAAAATATGACTTGCCTAAGGTCACACTGCCAAGAAAGTGATTATGTGAAGACCCAAATCTGATAGTCTTTTGATATTAGTGCTTTTTTCACCACATGATAAAATACCTTTTCTGGCTCTGAATTACACCAAGTCAAGCTAGTCATGCTCTTTGGCCTTGTGAATATTTGCAGAATGGAGACCATATATAATATGGGGAACAAGGAATACTTTCTCTGTGTGCTAAGTTAACCAGCATGTGGCAGAATTAAATTTATGCTCTTGGGCTCACAAACATCATGCTCTAATCACTTAGAGCCATCCAGACAGACTTGGCTTGATGTTTTTTATAAGGTACATCTCTGCTTATGGAAGAAAATACAGTTCATCAGAAGATTATTCAGAATTCATAATTAAAGTTTATATCATGGACTCAAATGACCTATCACAAACTTCTCAACTTAAGGTTAAAAGAAATAGACAACTACTTTAGATGTACTCTAAAGAAATGACTTTGAGGAAGGTGGGTACATAGTTACTGTTCAGGTTTTTGGAACATGAGGTAGAAGATTCTTCACAGAATGGTTTCATTAAGAGGATTAGGAGCCAGAAAATCTGTGTGACCATGGAAAAGTCCCTTCTAGTTTCCTCCTCTCTAGATTGAGGGGATCAGAAGAGATGCTCTCTAAGTCACTTCAGGAATTAATATTCCATAATTTATACTCATAGGGTCATAGATTTGGAACTAGAAGAGGCCTTGAAGGTAACCCTGAGAAAACCAAGTCCTGAAGAGGTTAAATGACTTGCCTAAAATCACATAGCTGCTAAGTTGTTGGTTGTTGGTTGTCTTTGAAGAGGACCAAAATGCTTTTTTTTTAAAATAAATTTGATGATATTAAAATTTTTTCTCTATCCCCCATTTCTTTTGGGGGTGGGGTATAGAGAAAACGAAAAGAGAAACTCTTGCCAAATATACATAGTTAAGCAAAACAAAATCTCACATTGGCCAAGTCCAAAAAATACATGTATCAATCTGCACCCTGAATTCATCACTTCTCTCTCAAGATTTGTGTATCATGTTTCATCATGGGTCCCCTGAAATCATGGTGGGTCATTTTGTTGATCAAAGCTCTTGTCTTTCAAAGTTATTTGTCTTTACAATGTTGCTGTTACTATATAAGTTGTTTTCCTGGTTCTGCTCACTTCATTCTGCATCAGTTCACAGAAGTCCCCCGAGGTTTCTGTAAAATCTCATTTCTTATTGTACAATAGTATTCCATTACACTTACAAATCATAATTTGTTCAAACATTTTCCAATTGATGGTCACCCTCTTAATTCACAATTCTTTGCCACCACAAAAAGAGCTGCTGTAAAGATTTTTGTACATATAGGTCTTTTTTTTCTTCTCTTTGATCTCTTTGGGGTATAGGCCTTTGGAATATAATATAACTTTGGAAGTATTGCTGGGTCAAAAGGTATTCAAAAATTAGAAATCTTTCAGGCATATTTCCAAATTACTTTTCAAAATGGATGGACCAGGTTACAACTCTATCAACACTGCATTAATGTATTTATTTTCCTATATTCCCTCCAACATTTTTCATCTTCTTTGGGGTCAGCTTTGTCAATCTGATGATGGTGAAGTGGAAGTTCACTTGGAGTTGCTTTGATTTGTATTTTTTTTTTTTAAGCAATCGGGGTTAAGTAACTTGCTCAAGGTTACATGCCCAGTTATTTCTGGGTGTGGTGCTGAGTATCTGAGCCTGGATTGGATCCCCAGGTCATCCTGACACTGGAGCGGGTGCTCTTACTCCCTGAGCCACCTGGCTGCCCCTAAGCAATTGGGGTTAAGTAACTTGCTCAAGGTTACACGGCCAGGTGTTTCTGGGTGGGTGCTAGGTGTCTGAGCCTGGGATTCGATCTCCAGGTCATCCCAACCCTGGAGCCGGTGCTCTTACTCACTATGCTACCTGGCCACCCCTTTGATTTGTATTTTCAAAATTATTAGAGATTTGGAGCATTTTTTTCATATAGCTTGATTTTCTTCCTTTGAAACCTATCTATATTTTTATCAATTGGGAAAAGACTATATTTTTATATATTTGAATCAATTCCCTACAAAAGTTGGGAATGTAACTTTTATTAGGGAAACTTGCTGCATGTTCTATATTCTAAGGCTGTTTCCAGCTCTGCCATTTTGGATCCAATATTCTAAGGTTCTGTCAGTTCTAATAATTTCTAAGTAAACAGAACATGGTAGAAATTAGTCTAGACTTGAACTCAGAAGAGTTCTAGATCCAAATGCCACATTGTACACTTACTAGCTATATGACCATGGACTAGGACTACTCTGAGCTCCAATTTTCTTATATTTAAAGTAGAGATAATAATATTTGTACTATTTATCTCACAAGGTTATTATAGGGATCAAATAAGTTAATATAAAAAAACTTTACAAACTTTGAAGACCTATAGTCAGCTATTATTATCAAAATTCTATATTTTAAATTCCCTTTGAGTTCTGATACTTTACCTTCTTGTTTCCAGTCTCTTCCAATTCTAGTGATTGAATACTGAGATATGCAAAACTCTATTTTCCTCCTTAAGTGAAATATACTGACTTTGTTTTTAAGTTCTTAGTCTCTTGAATTACCTTTTCTAGGCAATCAGAAGCTGGCTATTGTGTACCCTCTGCTGAAATGTATTACAGGAAACATTGACAATGTTTTCAGGTTGCTTAGAGTACATGTGCTGAGGGAAGGGAAAGTATATGCCAAACTACCACCAACTTGATGCTTCTGGCACCTGAGTAGAGGACTGGGCAAAGAAAAGTGATCAAGAACCAGGAAGGGGGAGAAAAAGTCAGAGTAGTGAAGTTAGCCTGGTATTAACTGAGTTTGGTTGGTACATGACCCTTTGACAATTTACAGGGGTAGGGGGAGGAAGAATTTTCTAATTCTTACATTAACTAGTTTCCTAGTAAGTAACTGTTTCCACAGTTTAGAACCAAGGATGGTTGTACTTTTCCTTCTCCTCTACCTGTCTGACATTCTTCCCATTCCTCTTCACCTGCCATTACCCTGAGTATCTCCTGAGGCTCAGTACAAATTCTGCCTTCCTTGGAAGGCTTCCTAGACTTGGATTTGATTCAGATCTAAAATGATCGCTCCTCCCTTCTTTCCACATTTTTAAGTGTCTACTATGTGCCAACCACTGTGCTCAATGCTGTACAAATATATAATTTTATTCTCACAATGACTCTGGGAGGGAGTTGCTATTATTATCTTAGTTTTCCATTTGAGTAAACTGAGGCATTGCTGAAATGATTCTCATAAGAGATAACATCTAAAGTCAACTTAAACGGAACTGTTAAGACATGAAGGGGAATCTGTGTAAGGGCATAGGGATAAAACAGAAAGTGGAGTTCAAGGAACTGCTCTTAGACCATTTTGGCAGGAACATGGAGTTTGGGAAAGGGAGTAGTACAAATTAAGTCTGGAAAGGCAGGTGGGAGGCAGATTATGAATGGCCTTAAAATGTCAGACTAAGGAATTTGAATTTTATTTTATACACCAATGGTTTCTAAACTTTTTTGTTTATATACCCCATCAGTTAAAAAAAATTGAGTATGCATTTCCATTATATGTATGTTCACTTATTTATAAATTATAAACTTATTATATACATGCACTATTGTACTAATATTATGATGCTAGGTGTTGAAATGGATAGAGCTCTAGACCTGGAATTAGGAAGAAGAAATTCAGTTCCAACCTCAGACACTGATTAGCTATGGGCAATAGCTATTAGGCAAGTTACTTAAGCAATTAGGCAAGTTACTTAACTTTTGTCTTCCTTGATTTCCTCATCTATAAAATGGGGATAATAATAGCACCTACTTTTCAAGGTTGTAGTGAGAAGTGAGAAAATGTTTGTAAAATGCTTTGCAAGCACTGCATAAATGCCAGCTATTATTATGGATATTACCTTATAAAATCTACATAAAATAGAAATTAAATTGATGAGATGAAAAGAAATGAAAAAAAATTCTTCATCCTAGAGTCAATTGGGAGCCAATGGAGTTTCTTGAGTCGGGTGGACTATGTCTAAGAGATGTGGTCCCACCAACACTTTAGAAAAACCACTTTGACAGCAGTGTGGAGGATTGGAAAAGGGAGGGCCTTGAGGCAGGGAGTCTAATTAGGAGACTACTGTAGTCCAGGTAAGAGGTGTTGAAAGCATAGATTAAAGTGATGCTGTGGGAGTAGAGAGAAGGGGACAGGCAGATACTGAGATCTGGAGGCAGAAAATTTGGCAGCATATTGGATCTGTCAATAGAGGGTGAGGGAAAGTGAGGAGGCAGAGATAGCTGTGAAAGTACGGAAAGGTCTTGGTGCCTTCAACAGAAACAGGGAAGTTTGAAAAAGGGGGAGGGAGATTTGGAGACAAAGCTCGTTTATGAGATCTGCAGTCCTGATCAGAGTCCATTCATGCCTCTCATCTCATTTGACTCATCCTGACCCATCCAAAATGACAAGGGAGGGAAATGGGGAATTTTCTCACCCATCAATACTCTCCAGCCTCCAGGGGACCTGAATTTCTCCCGATGACTGTGGGTTCTTGGGAGCCCCGAGGGGCCCAACCAAGCTCAGAAGTAGGGAGTTTACCCCTAAAGGGATCAGAGTAGGAGGAATAAGTGTAGGTGGCTGGGTTAGAGACAAGCCCTGTGATTGGCTATTTCAGGGAGGTTTGGATTCAACCCTCACTTTGCAGTTTAGTTTTTACTTAACCCTTGAGGTAACACTATAACTTTCCATCTTATACCCCCCTGGGGTGGGTCAGGTCTGGCCATACCTTTGGAGGTTGGTACTACAGATAATGGGAAACCACTGAAGATTTTTCAATTAGGAAAATGAGTCAGACCTATGGGGAAGCTATGCCAGCTACCAGTGGGATGGATTACAGAGGGGAAAAACTAGAGGCAGGGAGATTAATTAGAAAAGTACTTCAATAGTCCAGGTGAGGGGCAGCTAGATGGTGCAGTGGATAGAGCATAGGCCCTGGAGTCAGGAGGACCTGAGTTAAAATCCTGACTCAAACACTTAACACTTACCAGCCCTGTGACCTTGGGAAAGTCACTTAATCCCAATTGCCCTCTCTTCCCCCCTGCAAAATAAACAAACAAAAAAATAGTCCAGGTGAGAGCTGGTGATGTTGTGGAAGCAGAATTGAACAAGATTTGGCATTTTACTGAATTTGGGGGTAAAGCTGAGGAAAAGTCTAGGACTCAGGGGTGGGAAACCTGTGGCCTTGAAGCCACATGTCTAGGTCCTCAAATGTAGCCCTTTGATTGAATCCAAACTTCACAGAACAAATTCCTTTCATAGAAGGATCTATAAATAATAAAAGAAAAATAAATTACATAAAATTAAAAAATAAGGGATCTGTTCTGTAAAACTTGAACTCAGTCAAAAGGCCACAGCCTAGGACCTAGGCCACATGTACCCTTGAGGCCTATGGCTCCCCACCCCCGGTCTAGGTTGTCTCTAAGGTTGTGAGCCTGGGTCAATATAAAAATAGTAATAATGTCTTTTCCCACCCCTCAACTCACTGTCCTTCACCTCCCCCAGTAGAAATAGGGAGAAATTGGTTTAAGAGGGAAAAAGAATAAGTTCCATTTTGAGCATGTTGAATTGGAGGTGTTTATGGGATCTCCAAGTGGGAGATTGAAACTCAGGAGAGAGATTAGGGTTGAATATATTATATAGGCTCTGGAGTGATCTACATAGCAATGATAATTGAATTAGCAAAGGAGTAGTCAGACAGGTAGAAGAACTAGGAGAGAGTGTTGTTAGGAAAGCTGAGGGAGGAGAAAATATCCAAAAGGAGGGGGTGGTTGGCTCTTAAAAGATGTAGAGAGATAAGTAGGATAAGCACTTTCTTAAAAATCGATTAATAATAATGGTTAACATTTATATAACACTTACTTTGTACCAGGCACTATGTTAAGCATTTTACAATTATTACCTCATTTGATCCTCTCAACAACTCTGGGAGATAGGTGCTATTATTATCCCCATTTTACAGATGAGGAGACTGAGGCAAACAGTCATTAAGTGACTTGCTCAAGGTCACATAGCTATTAAGTATGCTAGTCCAGATTAGAACTCAGGTATTTCCAACTCCAGGCTCAAGTCCTCTAACCACTGTACCACCTAGCACAGAGGTGGGGAACCTGCAGTCTTGAAGCCATGTGTGGCCTTCTAGGTCCTCAAGTGCAGCCATTTGACTGAATCCAAATGGATTCCCCATCCCTGACAAGCAGTTCCTCCATTAAACACTTGGTAACACTGGAACAGTTTCAGTTGAGTAGTGGGGTAGGAAGTCAGATTGCAAGTGATATATAGGAAGTAGAGGCAAGGATTATAGTTGACATCTAGAAGATTTGCAATGAAAAGGGGAAGAGTTGGAGGATGATAGCTTCTGTCTCAACTGAAAATTTTCTTTAAGGATGGGGGAGATATGGGCATGTTTGTAGGCAAAAGGGAAGGAACCAGCAGATAAGGAGAAATTGAAGATAAAAGGAAGGAAAAAATTGAAGGCACAAGCTTCTGGAGAAGACGGGAGACAATGTGATCAAGGGTACAAGCAAAGGAGTTAGTCTTAGTTAAGAGAAGCGTTACTTCTATGGAGACTAGAGCACAAAAGGAGAAAAGTGGGAATGATGTGGAGTGATCTCATGCTTCACACTAAAGCAAAATGCAAAACATTAAACCAAGGAATAAGAAGCAAGAGCTCGAAGAGGATGGCCGCCATTTTCTCAGTGAAGTAGGAGGTAGGGTAAAGTGTAGGGGGTTTGAGAAGACAAGACTTGGAATGACCTCTGTGGGAGATGTAACATGGAATCAGTGAGGGATTGAAGTGAGAGCCCAGTTGAGGTTATATAACACAAATCTGCAGGGAATCCAGATGGTATAGTTGTGTGGTAGTGCACAACAGAGAAGGGGTAACCAGGATCTGGGTTGGAAGGTCATGAGTGTTGACAGAAAAAAATAGGATTAGGGATTCAAGAGTATATGAGAATATATAGTTGAATTAGTCAACTTTCAGATAGCTAGAGCTGGGATATTGGATTGGGGAGGGAGTAGAGCTAGAGATCAAACAGGAGATGAAAAATAGGTCTAAGAGAAGACAAATAGAAGGGAGGAGATTTTAGAGTTCAAGGTTATGAAACTAGTACAGTTATGGGTGGCAGAGAGATATTAAGGTATGACCAGTCCTGTGGGTGGCTGAGGTAGAGGTGAAAATAGAGGCCACAGAAGCTGAGGAGGTTGAATTAGAAGGCCAGGGTAGTTGAGGGGTCATCAGTGTGTATACATATTAAACTCTCTAAGTATGAGGCACAGTTTAGGGTGGAGAGGAAGCCAAAGAACCAGATATGGGACTCCTTGAGAAAAGGCAAGTGACCTAGAGGCCAGATGACAGTAATAAGAATCAGTACCAGGTGGTATTGGTCAGTTATATGAATCTCAGCAGAGGAAACTCTTATGAGTGATGGCAGAAGAAGGAAGTTCTGGAAGAGACTGTGAGGACCAAGAGACATGTCTACTCCTTTTTCTGTTCCAGTTTGTCAGTGGGGGTGTGAGAGTAGCATCTAGTACTGGAGAAGGTGGCTAAGAATATGGGTCTTCTGAAGGTAGCCAAGTTTCTATGATGATGATGATGATGAGAACAGTAACTAACATTTATATAGCACTTTTTTTTTTGGGGGGGGGAAGGGGAAGGCAGGGCAATTGGGGTTAAGTTACTTGCCCAAGGTCACAAGGCTAGTAAGTTTTAAGTGTCTGAGGTCAGATTTGAACTCAGGTCTTCTTGACTCCAGGGACAGTGTTCTATTCACTGGGCCACCTAGCCACCCCTATATAGAGCTTTAATGTTTACAAAACACTTTACTTATATTATCTCATTTAACAGCTCTATGGAGTAGGGGTCATTCTTTTTTCCCATTTTACAGATGAGGAAATTGAGGATCAGAGATGTTAAATGAGTGGCCCAGGATCATTAAGCAATCAATAAACATTACCTCCTATGTCCCAGACACAGTTCTAGGTGCTGTGAACACAAACACAAAAGTGAGACAGTTCCCGTTCTCAAGAAGCTCAGTCTATGGACTAGGTGGGAGAAGGGGTAGATGTTCACAAAGAAGTAAATACAAAACATATATATGAAAGAAGGCATTGGAGATCAAAGCAAATACAAGATATTGAAGAGGACACTAACAGGAAAGACCTCTTGAAGAGGATGGGACATGAAGAGGAAAAGCATTTCTGGCATGGAGAACAGCCTGTACAAAGACATGAAGGCCAGAGATAGGCTGTCTGGCACAGGACAAAAGCAAATAGGCTAATTTGGCTGGAGAGCCGTGATGTGTCATTAGCCTATAAAGACAGGTTAGATCCAGATGGCAAAATACTTTAGAAGACAGAGGTGTCTGGACTTTATCTGAAAGGGAAAGGGTAGTCACAGAACCCTCCTTGCTCAGGGCTGTGACAAGGTGAGACCTATGCTTTAGGAACATCAATTTGACAGTTGTATGGAGGATGGATGGGAAAGGAGACAAGACTGGAAACCAATTAGGAGGTAATTACAGTGGGCCTGGGGAAAGATGAGGAAATTCTGCACTAGGATCATTGTAATGTGACCATAGAAAAGGGGTCAGATGGAAGAGATGCTGAAGAGGTAGACTCAACAAGCTTAGAAACTAACTGAATATGGAGGAATTAGCAGGAGTAAAGAGCTGAGGATGGTGTCTCCACTCTCCCAGGTAACTGAAAGAGTAGTGGTGCCCTCTATAAAAATGGGGAAATTAAGAAATAGGATAGATTGAGGAGGAAAGGGAAGGAGCTCTGCTTTGGACACATTGAGTTTGAGATGCTTATGGAACATCTAGGTGGGAATGTCCAACAGGTAGTTGGAGATGTTGTTCTGGAGCCCAGAGGAAAAATGAGGGTTGGATATATAGACTTGAGAGCCATTTGCATAGAGATGATAGAAATTGTATGGATGTTGGAAGAAGGAGAGGAAGAGAGAGAAAAAAGAGAGAGAGAAGGAGAGGGAGGAGAAAGGGAAAAACAGAAGGAGAGGAAAAGAGGGAGAGAAAGAGAGAGAGAGATCAGGATAGAGCCTACAAAGGTTAATATCTGAGACCAGATTAAAATACTACCTAATCTTGAACCCAGCACTTAATCCACCAAGATAACTAACTCAGCAGTTGAAAACAATAAAAAATGTGGGAGAAGGGAGATTTTTATTTATTAACATAATAATTTTAAAAAGAAAGTGTAAGAGGAAGAGATTTAGAATGAAGGAAAGTTTAATAGTAGAACCAGTTATCTGGAGGAAATAGTGGAAGTGAAGGGTAGAGGAGGCAGTGGAGAGAAGGAAGTCTTGGCTCAGGCAGAAAACTGCCTAGAAGAGAAAAGTGGGAGTTTGCTAGTCACAGAGTGAGATACCAGTTAGCTGTTCTCCTTTGGCTTTTAAAGACGTTCATAACTTGACCTTTCCAGTCTTCTTACACCTTACCTCCCTCCACATAATCTATGATCTAGTGGCATTGGCTTCCTTACTGTTCCTTTCACAAAACACACCATCTGCCAGGAATTCTCTTCCTCTTCCTCTCCATCTCCTGGATCCCCTGGATTCCTTCAAGCTTATGCTAAAATCCCACCTTCTGCAAGAAGCCTTTCATTAAGGTCCCCCTTAATTCTAGTAATGCCTTCCCTCTGAGATTGTCTCCAATTTATCCTACATATTTTGTTTGTAAACAGTTTACTTGACTCCCCTACCCACATTGTGTTATGAGCTCCTTGAGAGCAGGGACTATTTTTTAAAATTATCCAGTCATTTCAGTTGTGTACAACTCTAAGGGAGGTAGGGAGCAGGGGGTGTGCTCTGGGCACATAGTAGGTGAACATAGTTTATTGACTATTATTGACTGAAGCCAACACACATTACACTGCCATATTTACACTGGTTTTAGTAGACAGGACATATTCATTCTTCCTCAACAACGATGATTTATAAACATTTGTTAATGTATCTTTTTGAATGTATATGTCCCTGTACATTTTCCTTTGTCAGTTACATGTGATGGTTTGAGTAATACCATGGGACCAAGCACTGGATTTGGAGTCATGGGACCTGGGTTCAAATCTTGACTCTGCTACTTAGTACTTGTGTGACCTTGGATTAATCATCTCTGGATCTTAATTTCCTTACCTGTCTCTAGGACCCCCTATGCAAAGGTGCTGAGATAGGAGATGAAATGGTGTGTTTGTGGAATAGCTCATAGGTCAGTTTAACTATAATGGTGAGTGGTGGGGGAAGAAATGTGAATGACTGAAAAGGTAGGTGAGAGCCAGTTTGTGGAAGGTTTTTAATATCAGGCTGAGAATTTTTAAATTTTACTCCCGGGGTAACAGGGAGCCAATGACATGGTCAAATCTATAAATACTAAGACTTTTGGGACCCCCAAGATAATTCTCTTTCCCTGACTCCAGCCCTTCATGGTTAGGAGTTCTGATTTCCTTCCTTAGAGTCTTTTTTTCTCTTTCTTTGGTGTACTTGTTTAATGATTTATATTCTCCTCTATTTTCCCCAAGATCATAGATAGCACTCTAGAGACCTGAGTTCCAGGACTAATTCCAACTTGTGAGACCCTGGGCAAGTCCCTTAAGCCTCAGCTTCCTTATCTGCAAGAAATGGGGATGATAATAATACTTTTTCTATTTGCCCAAACTAACTGGTTATGATAAAAGGGTTTTGGAAACATTAGAGGCCAATAGAAATATGAGCTATTATTACTATTCTTTGCAAATAAAACATGTGCTTTCTGTTGAGAAGTGCAATGGAAAGAGTAGAGGATATGGGTCCCAGCTGATTCTGGTGTTCACTAGCCATGTGACTAACTTTAGACTTCCTCTCTCTACACCCTAGTTGCCTGATATGTAAAATGGGGAAATAATATTTAGATTATATACCTCACAAGGTGGTTGTGAGGGAAGTGTTCTCCAAACTGTAAAAACACTCCATAAATGAGCTATTATAATTCAACATTTTTCTAAAATTCCATCTCTTCCTTAAAGACTACTGGGAGCCAGTCCCATTAGACCTAGAGCTCCTTGTCTTTTGCCTTTCCTCAGTGTTTAGCACAGTGCCTGGAACAGTGGGTGCTTAATTAGTGTTTGCTTAATTAATGTTTATTGGCTATTATTAACTGGGACCAACACTAGACTGTCATATTTACTCTGGTATAAGCAGACAGGACATATTTACTCTGCCTCAGCAATGACCAATTTATGAACATTTGTTAATGTCCCTTTTTGAATGTATATTTTCCTGTACATTTTCCTTTGTCAGTTATATGAGACGGTCTGAGTGATACCATGGGGCCAAGCACTGGATTTGGAGTCATGGGACCTGGGTTCAAATTTTGACTCTGCTACTTAATACTTGTGTGACCTTGGGTTAACCATCTCTGGATCTCAGTTTCCTTATCTGTAAACTGAAGGAGGTAGATGAGATGATTTCTAAGATTCTTTCCAGCTCTATAACCCCCTTTTTACAGACATTCATTTGCTTCTTGAAGGCAAGAAAGGTGACTTCTCTCAGGCCTATAAACTTCCCTATTACCTAGCTGTGACTTGGGTACAACCCACAATAATAAAGATTTACAAAGTCATTGCATGACAAAAATCCTGTAAAGTAGGCAGTGTATTATTATTCTCATTTTACAGATGATGAAAATGGGACATAGAGAGGTGATGTGCTCAGGGTCACAGGGCCAGATATCAGGTTAGTCACACAGGCTAATTAGCACAGGGCTAGGCACATAGGAAGAGGTTAATAAATGCTTTATCTATCCGATATCCATTATTCTTGTTCTCTTTCTCCTCCTGAACCTAATTCTTTAACTGAAGGAAAGTTTATCATATCATAGAATCATACTAGATATTTAGATTTGGGACCTTAGAAGACATCTAATCTAACTCCTCAGGAAACTGAGGTCCAGAGGACCCAAAAATGTTAGAGTCGGAGAGGAACTCAGAGCTAACTTAAGTCCAACTCTACTCCCCTCATTTTACAAAGAATGAAACTGAGACCCCCTTATTATTGTGTGTTGTACCCAAGTCACCTGCTGGGCAGTGGGAAAGTGACTTGCTCAAAGACACACATGGAAAGAGGCAGAGACAAGATTTAAAGTCAGGTTTTCTTCAGCGCTCTGCAGCCAGTGTCAAATCTCCCCAAGGATAATGGAAAGGAAAAAACAAGAAATAAAAGCGAGTCCTTGCAAAGCTATGTGACCTTGGGTAAGTTTCTTTCTATCTCTGGGCCTCAGTTTCCTCCTTTGTAAAATGAGGGGGTTAGATTCATTTCCAGCTCGAACATTTTTCGATTCTCAAAGACGTGCACCAACTCCTTTCCTGCTTACTATCCATTTATCTGTCCAGATCCCAGTGGGAACTGGGGTGCAAACCAGGGAGTGGAAGCGACAAAAATGCTAGGGGGTCTAATTATGGGAAATCTTTCTCCTTGAAATATAAGCGGGAGGGGAGGGGTCGGATCTACAGCTCCCACCTGGGAGAGGTTGTCCCTCTAAGACCTGTCAGGCCCCGGGGCCCCGCCTCTCGCCTTCCACCTCCTTTCTCTGTTCTCCCTCCCTCCCCCACCCAGACCCGCTCCCCTCCACCCCCACCCGGCTCCCAGCCCCTCTTGGCCCTTGCAC
>NW_027187378.1:40130856-40131631 GCF_028583685.1 Petaurus breviceps papuanus | reverse complement strand
TAATTAACCCGGAAAAAAGGGCCGAGAGACCAGAGGGGGGAGGGGGAAGAAGGAGAAGGAGGAGGAGGAGGGACAGAGATACAGATAGAGACAGAGACACTGACAGTTCTAGGGACCGAGAGAGATTGGCCGGGAGATAGAGAGATTTGGCCAGTGAGAAGGGAGAAGAGCCAACTGGCAAACCCGATGTGAAGCAGCCGGAGATCCCCGGGCCCCCTGCGCAGCGGGGTAAGTTGAGGCTCCTGGATGGGAGGAGGGGACTCGGAGAGGCGCCTGGAGATAGAGCGCAGGGCATAGGCAAGGGCTAGGGGCGCCGAGCCTGGGGCACGGGTAGAGGTTGGCTTGCTCGGAGTTGGCATCGGTGTGTTCGGCGTCAGGAGTTCTCGTGCAGGGGTCGTCAACGCTGCCCACTCGCTCGGGTCTGGGTGTCTCCTAGCTGCCTGAGACTGTTTGCAACAAGTGCCCTGCCTCTCTCCCCATGACCCCCTCTCCCCCCGACCCCCTCTCCCCCCGAATCCGAGCGCAGCTTAGGGCGGCTGGGGAGTTGAAAGTGGGGGCATGGCTGCTCTGTCTTTTCTCACGTTTGCAACCGCGAAACGTTGGGCCAACCTAGTTCTAGGGATGGGGGTTAGAATGGCTTGGGGAGAGGGGTGAGGAACGTATGGGCTCGTTTGCACCCAGACCTACGCTCAGGAGTCTAGTGGGGTTTGCTCGGCCTCTCTTTTTGAGAGCCATCCCCCTCCTCTTCTTTCTCTGTACTACTCGGCAATCCCAG
>NW_027187378.1:40109872-40130846 GCF_028583685.1 Petaurus breviceps papuanus | reverse complement strand
CATGGAAGCAGTTTAATGTTTGTTGAATAGAACTCTACCTCCCCCCACCTCAACCCATCCCCAGCTGCTTTTGAACGGTTCAACTGCTTTTCTTCTGTCAGATCCTTCCTTAATCTACTACCTGTCCCTGCCCCACCCCCTGTCTCCACTTTGGGCTCTTGTGCCCAAGTAAGACGTTTCCTCAGCAGCTCTGGGGGCTCTGCTGAATGCATCTTTGCACCTTGCCTCGAGGACAGTCCGGGAATAGAATGGACAGCACCTCTCTTTCCTTAGGCCAGCAGCTGTCCTCCTCTTTCTCCCTCATTTCCCTTTCTTTTCCACTCCTCTACACATATCTTTAGAAACTCTCCCTCTGCCACAGAAGGACTTCAGGACCGTGATCCTTTCAGAATAGCACTCTACATACAGTAAGTACAGTAAGATGCCTGGGCATGTCCTGGGAAGCAGGAGAAGCAGCAGGGTCCAACCCACCGCCCTACCTGAGGGACTGGGACTGTTAGGGGTAGTGGTTGCAAACCTCAGATCATATAATAGTGAATAATAACTAACACATACACTCATACACACACTCACACATTCACACACATTCACACTCACACACTCATACACACACATTCACAAGCTTTGCATAGCGCTTTAGATATATTACTTCACAACAACCCTGTGAGGTAGGTGCTATTATTATCCCCATTTTACAGATAAGGAAAAATACATCAGGCTGGCACATCCCTCTGTTGACTGACCATTTTCAGTACACCCTGGCTCCCTTTTTCCGAGACTTTCTCTATGAAGCTACACTTCCTTCCTATACTTCTTGAAGAGTTTGGGTACAGGATGTCCCTATGATCTTGTTCCTCTCTCTTCCTTTCCAACATGGGACTAAAACTGCAGATTTGCATGGGATGCAACTTATGAAAGAGAAGAAAGAGAGGAAGGGAGGCAAATGTGACATGAAGTAGAAAGAGCCTTTTATTTGAAGTCAAAAGATCTGACCTGAAATTCCAATATTGCTTCTGATGGCTGTGACTTTGGGCAATCCTTTTCTAGGCCTTCATTTCTTCCGAAAAAAATGATGGAGTTGGACTGGCTGATTTCTAAGGCTTCTTCCAGTTAGTTGTACTTGCAAGTGTCTTCCCTATGACCCTACAGCATTGTGGGTTCAGTTAAAGTATGTGCTTGGCCTAGTCTCCTCTTTCCTCTCCAAGGTTGGGACTCTCAGAGTTGGAAGGGACCCTAGGTCATCTAGTCCAACCACCTGAGAGGCATCCTTGAGAGGTAATCTAGCTTCTGCTTAAAGATCTACACTGATATGGAATTCTTTACTTCCTGAGGCAGCTTATTTCACTCTGGGGCTGTCCTCATCATAGGAAAATTTTCATTCAACTAAGTGTGATTTCTGCTTCTCTGTAACTCTCCCCCATTTTCTTCTAGTTATACCTTCTGAGGTCAAGGAAGACAAGTCTAGCCCCTTCTTTACGTGGCAGTCCTTCAAATACCTTAATCACATCCTTCCTCTATCTTCTCCATACTCAGTTCATTCAATGGAACCTCGTATAGCATGGCTTTGGCTTCCCTCACCATCCTGGACACCCTCCTCTGTGTGTGTTCAAGCTCGTCAATGGTCTTCTTAAAATGGAGCACCTCTAACTAGATAAAATATGTCAGACGTGCTCTGACCAGGATAGGAATCAATGAGACTGCCACCTCCTTCACCTTCTTCCTTTTTCTTTGCTTATATAGCCAATTCCACAGAGAGAGTATAATAGAAGACTTGAAGACTGATGAATCTCCTTTTAAAGATGTACCACCACCATGGTCAGACATTAACATCATGTAGATGCTTACAGACATGTAGGCTTCCTTCAGGGTTTAGTATGTAGGCTTTTCCCGGGTGACTTAACCTTTTGTGCTTTTCTCAGATACTATGACTTGGTAGCTAGATCTTCTTGAGATTTGCCTTGCAACGATCACCTAGACATTATATGTATCTTTTTCTCTCTTCCCACTTTTTTTTTTGTGGCTACCCAGAATAGGTACATGTACTTCATGAAAACATTTGTTCATGGAACTTTTAGTGCTGCATTTAGCTAGCATGATTGTTTTCCCCTCATTTCTTCAGCAAGCTATCTCCAATGTTGTCATTTTCCTCTTGGCTTGGAAACTTCTAGCTGTTTAAATGTTAGTTCTGTAAGGGTTCTGTAAACCCTTCTTTTTTTCTCTTGTTGGCATTCTTCTTGTTCTTATTTTTGTTCTTCTTTCCCTTGAGTAAGTGTAAATGGAAGTAGACCTACACACTCACGTCCTATTACCGGAGTGGGCTGAGCCCCCAAAACAGTAGACCCAGATCTGCCAGTATGAACTCTGGAGACATGGGAAATGTTGGGGGACAGAAGAATAGATGGCTCGGGAAGGAGAGAGTGAGGTTCTGAAAAGTGGGGAAAAGTGTAAGATAATACTTGTATGGTCTACCTGACAGGGTTGGGGATAAAGTACTTTGCCATCTTTAACATGCTTTAGAAAGGGGAAGTAATAGCTGAGCCTTCCCAACCCATCATTTTAGCTTGCAGCATATTTTATCAAGTATTATTACTGTACTCCCCTGAGGGCCTGTGCTAGGTTGTTGCTTTGGTTAAGCATTTTGTTTATTTCCTGAGGGTCCAGGTAACCTAACAGATAGGTCTTTGTCTCCCTGAGTGGGGGCCAATTTTAACCAGCTCCTTGGAGACCATCTTCTCTTTGCATATTTAGAATGCTGTAGAGCTCAGAGGGGCTTGGCATAATAGTTTATGTGACCTAGGCAGGGCTGGGTTGGGCTGGGTTGGGCTGGGCTGGGGCTGGGGCTGGGGCTGGGGCTGGGGCTGTGCTGAATTGGGGTTGGGGCTGGGGCTGGGACTGGGGCTGGGGCTGGGGCTGGGGCTGGCCTGGGCTGGGACTGAAGCTGGGGTTGGGCTGGGCTGCTGCTGCCTCCCCTCAGCTCCACTGCTAAGAGGCAAGTGGTTTTGATTACCTCACTTGGCATTTCCTATTTTGCCTTGCTGAGCTACACGGGTCTGTGTGTTCATCTGCTGAGTTAGGCTTTAGGATGAGAAATAAGATACCAGGGTATGACCTGCCTGAGCGCTGTGCATCTCTTCTGCTGAAATTCAGAGTTGGGTGCCATAGATCATAGGATTGTAGGCTTCAGGATGGAAAGAATCTTAGAGAACCAATCTAGCCCCCTCAGAAGAGAAGCTGTGACTTGCCCAAAGTCTTGGAGCTAGTAAGTGTTCGAGGCAGAATTCGAACCCACTATCGTTCGGGTTCCAGGCCCAGCACTCTGTGCACTACACCATTCTCCATCTGGGGGACAGGTTGTTTGGGGGTGGAGTGGGAGGGATGGGTCTTGGCTACCCAGACAGAAGAGCTGCCTTGTTGCCCTGAGGAGCCAATGTTGTGCTGGTAGAAAGGGAGGATCTAGAGTCAGAGAACCTGGGTTGGTTCTGTTATTTGTCACTTTATTTCCTTGGGTCTCAGTTTTCTCATCTGTATAAGGGAGTTAGGAGGGGCTTGACGAGATGGCCCCTTCCAGCTCCAAGTTTTTGATCCTATGGCCTTAGAGAGCTTCTTAACCTGGGCTCCTCCACCAAAGGGAAGATTTGGGGGTAGAGGTGTGTTTGTGAACTTGAATGGGAAAAAATACATCTTTATTTCAATGTCATTGAAATTCCTTTGTAATGCCATGTATTCTGTTTTATGCTTTTAAAAATGCTACTTTATTAAGGCATCCACAGGCTTCACCAGACTGCCAAAGGGGACCATGCTACAAAAAAAGGGTTTAGATCCTCTGATTTAGTCCAACAAATACACTGGGTTTGTTTTCTTATCTGTAAAAGAAGGGGAAATAACTTGCCCAAGCTTATATAGATAATAAAATAGCAGAGCCAGGTTTTGAAGTCAGGTCCTCTGATTTGAAACCTAGTGCTTTTATTTTTTGAGCCAGTTGGGGTTAAGTGACTTGCCCAAGGTCACACAGTTAGTGAGTGTTTGAGATCAGATTTGAACTTGGGTCTGCCTGACTCTAGGGCTGCTGTTCTATCCACTGTACCACCTAGATGCCCCCAAACTCAGTGCTTTTTCTACTCTACCACACTCAAAGGACCTGGGTTGACTCTCATCTTCTCTTCATGATCTTTGTGATTTCTAGGTTCAATTTAACTTGTTCCATGTGAGCGTCTTGAAGGTAGGGAATTTTTACCTTTCTTTGTTTCCCCAGTGTGCCAAGGCACAGGGCCTAGTACATAAGAGGCGCTTAATGAATCTTTATTGGCTGACTGACTTTGGCGAAGTCACTTTTCCTATTTTGTCTCAGTTTCTTCATGAAAAAATGAATGAATGAAAAAGCATTTATTAAATGCCTACTATGTGTGAGGCACTCTGCTATGGGATACAAAAATAAAAGAAAGTCCCTGCCCTCAATTCTTTTTTTAAAATAATTTTTATTTTTTGTTATTCTGAACTTGACAAATACCAACAAATATGAACATTTCCATATGAAAGGACAGAAAGAGTTTGTACATGAACACAAATTCATATGTATGAATCTCTGTGATATGCAGTTAGGTTTTTTTAAAGTATAAATTTAACAGGTTAGTTTCAAAGTTGCCTACTTGTCTTTGTCTCCTTCTGAAATTCCTTTAACAATTAAAAAAATTTTTTAATAACCCTTTTCTTTTCTTTCTTCTTTTCTTTTTGGCATCATTATCACTCCCCTATTATCCCCTGAATTTTTCTTAAGAGCTCCCTTATAACAAATAAGCGTAGTTAAGCAAAAGAAGTCCATCTACATGTTGACCATGTCTGATAGTATATTCATCTCATTCTGTACCTCAAGTATATCTCTCTTTTTTTTTTATTTAAATTTTTTAATTTTTTTTGCTTTTTTGGAGGGGGGAGGGCAGGGCAATTGGGGTTAAGTGATTCGCCCAAGGTCATATGGCTAGTGTTAATTGTCTGAGGGTCCTCCTGACTGCTGGGCCAATGCTCTATTCACTGCGCCACCTAGCCACCCCCAAATATATCTCTTTTCTGTTAGGAGATTGGTAGCATGCTCTTCCTAGCTTTGTGACCCTGAGCAAGTCACTTAACCTTTGCTTGCCTCAATTTCCTCATCTGTAAAATCTGGATAATAATAGTACCTACTTCCCAAGGTAGTTTTGAGGATCAAATGAGAAAATAATTGTAAAGCACTTAGTACAATGCCTGGACACATAGTAAGTGATATCTAAATGTTATCAATCAGAAATTCTTATGTCTTTCAGAGTAGTTTTTCAACACAATGTTATAATCATTGCATAAATTATCCTACTCTGCTCTGCAGAGGTTCCTGCCAGTCTTTCTGGATTTCACCAAATCTGTCCCTTTCTTCATTTCTTACAGTGCAACCATATGCTACTACATTCATAGATCATAGAAGGAACTTCCCTTCTAGTGGGGGTAGACTTCACTTGCATAGGAGCAGTGGCCAGGGAAGGGAGTTTTGGTCTGGGAAATCATGGAGACTGTAGACAGATGGCAAGATTACTGGGGTGGAGGCAGGATGGGATATGAAGCAGAGTCTGTTCTGGGTCTGGTCGGGTTTGTACTCCTCAAGGCGGTGATTCCTGTCTTGCTTTTTCCCCTTTCCAAAGCTAAGTAGGTTGACTTTTAGCATCTGGGGTATGGAGGGGGCATATTAATATATTCTGTATTCATCGGGAGGAGTTGTAAGATGGCACTGGTGAATGGCTGGGTGGAATTTGAATCTCATTCTGATAAAATGAGGGGGTTGGTAAGATTATCTTTCAGATACCTTCCAGCTCTAACAATCTGTGATTCTATATGAATACTTTTGGAAGAGTTTCTCCAGATTTATTCACATGTTTTGTGTCTTTAGTTGCCCTGTTCTTTTTAGTTTTAGGTCTTTCCAACCTTTGGGAGGTTATTTTTTTTACCTTGAAAAATTTTTGTTCATTGTGAATCAATAAGCATTTATTAAGTGCCTATTGCATGCCAGGCACTAGGAATGTAACACTCTCAAAGAGAAAAATCTCCTGAATAAAACCCAATGTAACCATATGGTCAGAATTAGTTTTATTTTTAAAAAAGAATTGTACTTTTACCTAAAAATAATGACTTATTTACTCTTGTCCTGTTCTGATGTATACATAGTGTAAAGTTTTATGGATTTGATTTTTTTTAATGTAATCGTTATTGGTATATACTGAAAGAAATATTGGATCTAGATTCAAAGGACCTGGGTTGGGACCCTAGCTCTGCTACTTACTAGTTATTAAAAAATGCTTGGAGACTTCCCATTATGAGAGTCTTAACATAATGGTGTCTGGATTAAGTCCTAAGGTTTGGACTTTTTTGCTTCAGGTGTGTGGGCCTGGGAGGAGACCAACTGACATAAAGGAGGGAGGGAAGTAAGGACCTCCTGGCCCACATCTTCCTTTCAGCTCTTGAGAAACGCAATAGTTGACATGCAAAGTTCAGACAGGCTGTCCCAACAGATTATATCCAAATTTGGCCAACAAATGACTGGGTCCCTCCTTGCTGTTAGCAGGCTCCTGACATGTCATCTACTGTATAGAGTTCTAGGGACCCTTCCTGAGGAGGCTGATTAATTCTGCAGGGGGATCTGGGTAATGTTAAATTTTACAATAATATAACTAAAGATTTTGTTCACATTCTGATTCTTTGTTTCACTCTTTTGGAGTGTAGAATTCTAGAGTTGTAAGATACAAAGGTTAAAAAAATAAAATAATAAAAAAGAAACATCTCCTTGGAGTAGATGAAGAAGCCAGTTCAGCTTAAACCAAACCCACTTTATAGTTTGTGATCTCTGTGTGTGTGATCCCCTTCTGTGTTCACACTGATTGAAGACCTATCCTGTATGCATGAGATGGATACAGCCCTAAGAAGGTAGTTTCATAGGTGGTACTTCCAATTAGCGTTCATATACAATGTCCAAACTGCCTTAAATTTTTTTGACCATCTTTGACAACACTAACTACTGGTTCTTTTACTTCCTCTTGACCCAACTACTGGTGCTCAAAGAGCACAAGCACATGCACATTGGGAAAAAAAACACTCAAGAGCTGTTAGTTCTCCCTAGCTTGACGTTTAAGGGCCACCATCACCTGGCTCCACCTTCCCCATGCAACATTCAGTACCACAACTCATCAGCATGGATCCTCTATGCTAGGCAGCCTGGTCACCTCATCATCCCCTCACATGTCACCCCCATCTTTATTTTTTCCTCTCCTGGAATTTTTTCCTTATTTGTGTCATGAGAAGAGTTCTATAATGGAAGTTAGGAGACCAGGGGGCCAGCCCCAGCTGTGCTTCATCATTTTAGACAAATCACTTTTCCTTTCTGGGAAGAGAATCACTTTTCTCTTGTGTAAAAAAAAAAAAAACCAAGGTTGGATTTGGTGTCCCTTTTAATTCTGACTTATGATTCTGTAACTGTGAGCTGTGATCATTATTGTTGTTAATTATTATGACATTCTCATCTTTATGTTAGATGGAGCTCAGATTGAAATGATCTTGGGATAGGTCAGTATTTTGGTATTATTCTTTTATGTTTAGGATTCACTTGTCTTGATGCATAAAGTGATAGATTTTATTTTGTTTTATTTTTGTAACTGAATAAAGGAATTGGGATGCAGGATCATCTTCTGTCGGCTGCAACTTTAGTAGCAGACAGGATGACAAGGGGTGGTGATATGTATTTGCTACCGTTATCACATTTTGATTTCTTCTGCTAGATTTCTATATTATTACAAGCTTTTCATTCAATATAGTTTGGAGGTTATGAAAGTTTGGTATGGTAACATCTGTTAAAAAACATTTTCAATTTTTTTTTTTTGTGGCTTATGTTATGTCTGGGTGATTATGGGTAATTATCTGTGATAATGCTTTTGTTCCAATACAGTTTATTTGTTGAGTTCTCTAGGATAATTTGAGGTTTGTATTTGCAGTACAGAGTTTTGTTGTCTTTTAATGAAGAATATCAAGCCTATCCATGGCATATAATCTTGACCATTTCATTATATCTTTCTAGGTTTTTGGTAGTTGCTAAATATTTGCAACCTCCAGTAATATGTGGTATGGTTTCTGTTTCCTTGCAAAGTTTACAGGATTGACATGTTAGAACTTTTTAAGAATGAGCTTTCTGTAGTTTCTGGTAGCAATGACCTAATCCTGTTTTGCTCCCCTGAACCTCTCTTTTTCTGATAACAAATGAACTTGATGCAGTCATTTAAGTGCTCAGGGCTTCTTGTCAGTAATTGAATTCATGGAGGGCCTTTTGGTTCCATTCTTGGATCTTAGTTGTTTCCTAGACTCCATTTGGAGGTAGTCCAGTGACATTCAGTAACTCTAGTAGCATCCCAAATGTCTGTTGTCAGCCTCTACTATTTCTTTGGGAAGTAATGTCTATTTATTTGGGAAATATTTTTGTAAATTTTCAACCTATCAGTGCCCCTCTTTATTTTGGAGAAGGAAGTGTTCATTTTTTTTTTTTTTTGGCTACCTTGGGATAGAGGAATTAATATTAACATTCCTCTCATTTTTCTCATCTTTTTCAATTGAGTTCAGCTAAAAACAGTCCTGGGGAAAGTAGATATCTTGTTATTAGTGTTTTATATTTAATGTTCTGTGGACTATTGCACAGGTGGGCAAAATAACTGTTTTTTTTGTAACTTAATTTTTCGGATGTAAATTCATCTTCTGTAGGTTTACTGAAAGCATCTTTGGATCAACTGTAATAGCCAACAAGAAACAAGAATAATATGTAGCTCATCCTGTTCCCACATCATTTTAATTTCTTTCACCAGGTCTTTCTGTTTGGAAAGCTTTTAATTCCACAGAGCTTGCAGATTATGAATATTTGATACTGCAACAGTTATTAAAAACATTGTTCTTAAATTTTTGTAGATCAATGGTATATTCTGGCAACTGTGGGCAACAGTTTTATCTAAAATATTGTGCTAATTCTGGTACAATTTATTTGTTGAATTCTCAGGGATACTTTGATGTATTTGAAGTATGGAGTTTTGTTATTTGCCACTTTATGAAAGAGAATGAGTTTCTGGCTTATAATTCTAGCCCCTGGATCATGTCTTGCTTAAATGTTTAATCCTTTTGCAATCTGCAAGGATGAGTTGCCACATCAATTAGTATGCTTTGTACCATTTCCTTGCATATAATCTGAATTGATTAATAAGTTTGGGTCTTAAGAACAACTCATTTGTAATTTTTTTGTTCTTTTTTGATCTTCAATTGTTATCACATATACATTTTCTATGCACACAATTCTATGACAGCCATTTGTTCAGAATTTCTTTTCTACATGTTGAGTTAGTGTGGATGTCACTCACAGAGAGTATTTTGGGATCATTTCCTAGATTTTAGGCATTTCGTAGACTTCATCTCGAAAGCAACCATTTTCAGTTAGATTTGACAAATCCAGTGGCAGGTGCTTACTTGTTAGCCTTCACTATCATTTGGTGAAGCAATGTTGGTTTGTTCCCAGACTGTTTCTATACATTAATAATCTGCTTATTGTGTGCTCTGAGAAAATCTATCAATCTTCTTTTTCAGTTTTGATGATGAAAATTTTGTCTTTCTATACCTGTCTTAGGTTGATATTAATTTTATACTGATTTTTGTGAATACACTTTGGAAATCTTGTTATTTTTGTTACTATTACATTTTTAGTTCAAATACAATTCAGTTTTAAAATATTTAAAGCACCTACTATGTTCATGTGTAGTAACCCACTCCCCAACTTAATTTGCATTGGCAGAACTCACATGATCATATAGCCACTGAACTGGGATTAGAACTCTGGTTATCTGATTCCAAATCAATTCTATTTCTACTGTGTATTTACTGAGTTGATCAGTAGACTGTCTCCCCTTGAGAAAGTAACTTTCTTATTTTGGTGTTTGTACCCCTAATGGAGATACAAATGGCACTCAGTAGGCGTTTAATAAATGTTTGTTCATTAATATGAACTTCATTGTACACGTAGTTAAGATGATCCTGTTAGTTTTCCACAGGTTTCTCTATGCATTTTGAATTTAGTGCTTTAAGCTAGTAGATTATACATAGTAAATTATTAATGATGTGGTATTTGCACTTTTATTAATCAGGAATGATTCTGGGCACCTAAGAAGTTGAAACAAGCTTATTATATAGTTGGTCACATTTACATATGTGTTTACAATTAACAAAAAGTGCTTTCCTTTACTATGAACTCTCTAAATTAGGTAGCAAAGTGGTTTCCTTATTTTTTAAGTGAGGAAATTGAGGCCAGGATCTTAACAGCTGGTTAATGTCACAACCAGGATTCAAACCCAGATTTTTTGATTTCCAACTCCAGTGTATTATCCACTGTGCCATATGGTTTATAGACTGTCAGCCCCATGAGGTCAGGGACTATTTCATTTTTGTCTTTGTATCCCTAATGACCGGCACAGAGGCAAGTCTCCATCTGGTATATTTCTATCCCATATCAGTTAACCAGTGAATGTCAGTTCTTTCTTATAAAGGGATATTGTTTAGAAGGTAGAACAAAGATAAAAGTATAAAACGTTTCTCCCTAACCCTGAAGGTATACTATCCCTCTTATACACATACAGGGTCCCTGGAGAAAGTGGACTCAAACTTGAAGTCAAAGCATACTAGCACCTAAGCCTTGAGAGTTCTTGGCTTTCTTTGTAGAATCCCTACCAAATTCACTTCTAGGTGTGGCATAGCCCATGGGCAAATCGTTCCCTTTCTCAGCTGGGCTGACTCTTTGAAGAATGAAATGTCTCAGATGCTAGGGAAGCATATTGCTTCAATGGGTCAAGAAGTCACGTCTCAGGTATGACTTCTCAGTGGACTCAGCTACTGTTGTGACCAGTTCTGGTGGTCTCTGCTACTGACTGGTGACTAAGGGGAATTCTGACAGTTTTGCTGTCTTTTTGAAGTTCACAAGTTCATAACCTGATTCATTTCATCTTTGAATACTCATTCACCTAAGATCAAGAAAGAATCAATTCAAAGAAACAGGCACCATGTATTCAGGGACACAAAGCAGGCAACAGGGTGGAGAGAGAAGGTAGCTGAAGCCGCTCTTCCTTCCCCAATCCAGATTTTCTTCATCCCCTTTACTTAAAAGCTATTGGGGAAGAGAGAAGGACAAAAAGGGATTGCACCACCACATAGCACCAGCCCCCTCAGTCACACATCACTAGTCTAGTGCCTAGAAGAAGGGTCTACATGTTGGATTGGAACCAGCCAGAGAATATTGTACATATCTAATTGGTCTCTCATTGGCCAGCCCTCACACCTACCCCCAACACAAGAAAATATACTTAGGGAAAGTTCTGATATGACACAAGTTCTGGTGGACTTTTCCCATCTACTACTTGGTAAATTGATTGGGAGGTTAGGAGGACATACCATTTCCCATCTCTTTTGAGTGTTCAGCTCTCTGGGGGCAGAGGTTTAGAATTTTGCTCATTCTCTGTGTTTACAATGACAATAAGAACTCCTTGTAGTCTCTTCCTTCTGACATTGTACTCCTCCTGTCCTTAGACTCTGCTCTCATCTCTTCTCCAGTATTTGCTCTCATGAGAATTTAAAAAATCTAGTGGTATTGTATTCACTAGGTAATAGATGCTCTCAGACTTCCTTATTTATAGTTCTTGGCTTGTTTTCAGGGATTTGTTCTGAAATAGCCTATGACTTCTGGGGCTGTACAATTAGCAGTCCTCCACAGACCCAGTGGATTGGTCCACTTCTCTTCGCTCTACCTCCCCCCCTACCCATGTGCGTCATCCCCACCCCCATCCTGTACATTGTAGGCAGCAGCTGAGTGAATTCACTTTTGCTCTCCTCTACTGCTTCAAACTCAGCCTGGCTGTGTTTCAACCTCTTTTATTTGGTGACATCATTTCCTGACCAACTTTCTCTAGCTAGAGATTAGCAGCTTCCTTGAAGTATCGCCTTTGCCCATCATCAAAGCCATTGTCCCTGACTTCTGTCCCAGTAACATCTCGGTATTGGTCTAAGGTTTGCAAAGTACTTTCCTCACAACAACCCTGGAGGTAGATAGTGAAGATATTGTTGTTCCCATTTTACAGGCAAAGAAACTAAGGCTCTAAGATGTAGTTCCCATAGCCAGGACATTTCTCAATTCAGTCAAAAGTCAAAAATCCACTCTTAAGACAAGTGCTCTTTCTGTTATATGGTAGCTGGGATGCACTCATTTACTGTATTGTGTTGCCAGTCAGGAAAACTTCCTGGATACAATTTTTAAAAGTGGTTTGTATGTTGAACCTGAGACCTTAAAAGCATAGAATCTTCAATTTGGTAGGAGCCTCAGAAGACCTCTCATCCAAACCTCACCTGGGTTAGTGTGGTTTCAGTAAGACATTTCTTTTCTTTATACTACATTCTACTTTCTCCCTTCTAAAAATTTTACAGTTTCCAAGACCTGATACTTCCTAGCTGTATGACCTTGGCCTAGTATTCAAATTCTCTGAACCTTGTTTCTTCTTTATAAAATGGGAATCTTTGCATGACCTGCCTTACTGGGCATCCAGCGAAAGTATTTTGTAAACCTAAAAGTTATACAGAAATGTGAGCTCCTTTTCTTCTACTCTGCCCCCTTGAATTAGGTTCTGATAATCCCATGGTTTTATAATAGAGAACTGGGGTGTACAAACCACCCCCACTTTATTGATGATAGAGATAGTTCTGGTTTTCATTCATTACTGTATGTCTCTATCACTATAGTTTTCAAATCTACTGCCTGGTTGCCCAGAAGGAAAATGACACAGAGGACCATCCTTGGTGACCCCAGCTCCTTCATGGTCTCCTTCCTTCATCTTTGCCAAGTCTCAGGGTATCTCAGAGTCTAGAGGCTTGAGCATCTTTCCGGAATGTGGAGATGAACATCTAGGGGTTTTGCTCACACTGCTACCTAGGCTTAGAATGTCCTTTTCCTCTCTCTCCCCTTGTTGAATTCCTAGAATTGTAGACTCTTGGAGTTGAAAGATGCCTTAAATATCAACTAGTTTTACAGATGAAAAAATGGAGGCCCTTAAAGATGTAAGAACTTCCCCAAAGTCACCCAGCTAATAAATGGCAGAGCTGAGCCTCAAATCACCTCCTCAGACTCCAGTTGCCTCTTTCTTCCTTTAAGCCTCATCTTGCATGCAAAGGCCAAATCCTCCAAGCCATCTCTGATTTCCCCTGATCGGTCTCCTGGGATCTCAGAGTTCTGTTTTGTACCTCTTTATTTCATGTAGCAAGTAGTTGATTTCTTTTTTACACTTTTAAAAAATATCATGCTCTAATCATCAATAGACATAAACATTTTGATATTAAAGGAAGAAAAAAGAGAATGAAATAAGAAACTGAACATTTTTTTTCTTTTTTGGAGGGGGGAAGGTAGAGCAATTGGAGTTAAGTGACTTGCCCAAGGTCACGTGGCAAGTTTTTGTGTTAAGTGTCTGAGGCTGGATTTGAACTCAGGTCCTCCTGACTCCAGGGCCAGTGCTCTATTCACTGCGTCACCTAGCCACCCCTAGAAACTGAGCTTCTTAGCAGATATTAGCGGACATTTAAGTTCCTTATGTTATGGATCTTGTCTCCTTTATTAGACTAGAGCCAGGGGTGGGGACCTGCAGCCTCGAAGACACATGTGGCCTTCTAGGTCCTTAAGTGTGGCCCTTTGACTGACTCCAAACTTAATGCAACAGAACCCCTTACTGAAAGGATTTGTTCTGTAAAACTTGGACTGGGTTGAAAGGCCACACCCAAGGACCTAGAAGGCCACATGTGGCCTTGAGGCCCTGAAGGTTCTCTACCCCTGGACTAGACCAGCAATTCTCAAACTTTTTGGTCTCAGGATCCTTTTACAATCTTAAAAATTGAGTACCTTCTCCCAAAGAACTTTTGCTTATATAGGTTTTGTCTATTGTGATTTACAATGCAAGAAGCTAAAATATCTTAGTATTATTATGAAAATAATTTTGACTTCTGCAAACCCCTGAAAGGTTCTGGGGACTGCAAGTGGTTCCCGGATCATACTTTGAGAGTCACTGGACTAGACTGTAAGGTCCATGAGGGCAGGACCGATTTCTTACCTAAATTTTGTACCTCCCTCAGTGACTAATATTTTGTACCTTCGTCAATACTCTGCACATGGTAGGAAGCGACAAAACCTCAAACTATATACATAGCTTCCTCTGAAGGCTGTCTAGATACAAAAACTTTGTGGTAGTTCCTACACCCTGCAGGTCCCTCAGGAATTTGTGCTACTAATGGGATAGCATTCACTGGATTGAAAGCTGCCAGTCCCAAGAGTCTGGAGAGAGCTTTAACGTAGACATAGTTGTTTATGTTTTGCTTTATAAATGTGCAGGGAGAGAAGAGGTTGAGAAATATAGCCTCAGCTGCAAGGCCAGCCTTCAGCCAGATTGTGACAGAGGTGAATTTTTTCTTTGGCAGGCTTCCTACTTTTCTTTTCAGCTCCCTGGCACCCTATAATAAAAATAGCTCATATTTAAGTACTTTCCTCACAAGAGCCTTGTAAGATAGATAGTTCAAATATTATTGTCCCCATTTTACATGTGAAAAAAGTGAGGCTCAGAGAGGTCATGAGACTTGTCCAAAGTTACACAGTACAGGAGACTGAGACCTGAGAAGAGGTGGTTTTCAGCAATAGGAAACAGCCAACCTCAAAGTATATAAAACCTCCTCTGAAGGCTGTCTAGATACTGGCTTTAGTAAGTGGTAGGGCTGGGACTCCAACCCAGGTAGGTAGACCTCCTGGCTCCAAGTCCAGCATTCTTTCCACTAACCCACTAGACTATTTACTGAGATGTTATAGCAAGGACAGAAGGACAAAACATCTCCCTTGTGAACTAATGCTCATCAATCTGGTATTTATACCCTCCCACGTATTCAAGGTTGAATTCAGTCCTTTAAGCCATTAGCTAAACAAAAAAAGATTTAACTTCCACAGGTATGTAGATTATAAAAAAATGGAATCATGGGATGTTAGAACTTGAAGATACATCAGATTATCTAGTCCAATGATATCAAATACAAATAGAAACTTAGAAAACCACTAACTGATGCTATCTCTGTTGTATTTTATTTTTATTTATTTTCTTAAACATTTCCCAATTACATGACAGCATTGCTGCTGATGGAGAGTTTGACATCTCTGATCCAACTGTCTCATTTTACAGATGTGGAAATTGACCCAGAAAAGGGAAGTGACTTGGCCCAGGTCTCACAGCTATTTAAGAGCAGATCTGGGACTCTCGACTTTTTTTTTTGGAGGGCAACTGGGGTTAAGTGACTTGCCCAAGGTCACATGGCTAGTTTTTTTGTGTGTGTTAAGTGTCTGAGGCCAGGGCCAGTGCTCTATTCACTGCGCCACCTAGTCACCCCTAGGGACCCTTGACTCTTAACCTCTTGACTCTGGGCCAGTGCTCTTTCCAATCTATTAATGGCCGAAGACATAGGTGTTGTCTGAAGGCAGGCACCATGCTTATTTAGGTGTAAAAGGTGTTTTGAGGCAGGTGTCTTCCCAGTGCCCCGTGAATTATACCAATGAGAGAGGATGCCTAGAAATGGTGAGATTTTAAGTGTCTTAAATTGGGGATATCCCAGATATGTCTAGATAGATAGTATAGGAGTAGTGGTTAGAATTTTAAGTGTAGATTAGTGGAAGAAGGAATGAAAAATGTTTGCATGTATCAATGGATCTTTAGACTTAGAATGAAAGTTTTTCTCCTTGTTATACTAGATGCTAAATTATTCTTTATTTTCAATCAACAAACATTTATTAAGTCCTCTTTTGTATAGAACACTATTTTAGGCTGAGTGAGATACAAAGTTTAAATAACACATGGTCCCTAGTTTGATAAGATACACTCATAGGTAACTTATGATACCCAGTACTACATGGTAAGTTTATTAGAGAGATAGAAAACAAGGTATGTGAAGTCTGATAGAAAAGGTTGAAACTGGAGATGGGGGAAAGTGTCACAGAGGAGAGATCTAATTAGGATTGAACTCTAAAGGCTGAAAGGGTAGCTAGGTGACACAGTGGAGAAAGTGCCACCTGAAGTCAGGAAGACTTGAGTTCAAATCTGGCCTCAGACATTTATTAGCTATGTGGCCCTGGGCAAGTCACTTAGTCCCCTTTTGCCTTATTCTCCTCGTCTGTAAAATGAACTGGAGAAGGAAATGGCAAATCAGTCCAGTATCTCTGCCAAGACAACCCCAAAAGGGGTCACAAAGAGTCGGACACAACTGAAATGACTGGACAACAACAATAACAACTACAAGATTAGTAGGAATTCAGTAAGTGAAGGGGGAAAGGAAATTCCAGTTTTACTTTTTTTTGCTTTTTTTTTTGGAGGGGGGAAGGCAGGACAAATGGGGTTAAGTGACTTGCCCAAGGTCACATGGCTAATAAGTGCTAAGTGTCTGAGGCCAGATAGGAAATTCCAGTTTTAGAGGTAAGGAAAGCCTCAATTTGGAGTAGAGAACCTGGGTTCAAATTCCAATTCTACTATTTACCTCCTGAATGACCACAGATAGATCACTTTAGCCCTCTGGGTCTCAATTTTCTGATCTATAAAGCAAGGTGATTGGATCAGATGACCACTACAGTCCCTTCTTATTCTATGTTTTTTTTTTTTTTTGATAGCTGTTATCATTAGAGGAATCCAGTTTGGCTAGAGAGTAGAATGAGTGCAGGGAAGGTATAGGAGAGAGACTGAAAAGGTTGAGTGGGACTAGATTGTGGAGGACTTTGAATGATCAGGCAAAGAAGTTTGGCATCTACTTGGTAGATGAGAGGGAGCCTCTGAAAATTTTTGAGAAGTGGCCAGAACTATATGTAAGAAAGACCAGAGCTATAAATGGGCTTTGCCTGGAGTAGATCATGAGGTCTGATTCCAACCTTGCTAACTTCCTCCCATGCTCATACCCCAAATTGTTTTAAAGATGATATTGAGTTTAAATAAAATTGACTGGGACTTTTTGGAGTAGGCAAAATAGTCACAGAACATGAAGACTGGGATATTTGGAAAGGGGGCAGTGCCATATTATTGCTTTCATGATAATAGGGGATTTTATGGTATAAATGTGTATATGAGCCTTAGTTTTCTTCTAACCCTGAGTCAGGATACTTTTCTTAGTTCTTCCCACCCAAACCCAGTTTATGCCTAACCCTATGGTAACTAGAGGAGAGTTAAGAAGGATTCTGCCCTACCCCCATCCCACTTTCACCTCTACCCCCACCCCAGGAACTAGGGAAGGGTTTGGGAAAGGATAACAAGTTGGAGGGGCAGGGTGACAGATTCTGTCACTCTCTTTTAATTGCTCAGAGGCCAAGGTGATAAAGTATCAACTAGAATGAACCAAGAGAAGATAGATGATAGGGATGCCCTTATATAGTCTAGGCATCAGCTAAGTGAATTCACTCCTATTCTCTACACCCCAACCCCAATATGGATGTCTTTCAGGGGACTTCTTCTGGTGATACAAAACAGAATCTTTATTTTTAAAAATGTTTTTACTGATAGCTTTTGTTTTTAACATACCCTAAATTTCCCTCTGAAGCCCTTGTCCCAGAGAGCCATATTTCTTATTTCTATTGCAGGGCAATTCCTTTGGCAATGGCAATTGCAGGTCCTCCTGACTCCAGGGCTGGTGCTCTATTCACTGCACTACCTATCCACCCCTTTTATTTCTATTTTAAAAGAAAAATAAAAGAGTAAGAAAAAATATTAGCAAATCTGGCTTCCAGTCTTGTTATTCCACTGAAATTGCTCTCTCCAAAGTTACTAATCTTCTCTTCCTTGCTAAATCCAATAGTCTTATTTCAGTCCTCATTCTCCTTGATCTCACTGTAGCCTTTGGCACTGTTGATCTGTCTCTCCCCTCCTGGATACTCTCTTCTTCCAGGTTTTTGGGATACCATTGTCTCTCCTGGTTCTCCCCCTACCTTTCAGACTGCTTCTTCTCTGTCTCCTTTGCTGGATCCTCCTCCAGATCATGCCCTCTAAACATAGGTGTCCCTCACAATTCTGTCCTGGGCCCTCTTCTCTTCTTCCTCTATCTTACTTCACTTAGTGATCTCATCAGCTCCCATGGATTGAATTATCATCTCTGTTGATGATTTTCAAATCTACTTTTCCTGCCCCAATCTTTCTGCTGACCTCCAGTTTCCCATTTCCAATTGCTCTTCAGATAGCTCAAACTGAGTGTCCAGTAGACAATTTTAAACTAGGTAAGTCCAAAACAGAACTCATTGTCTTTCCCCTTAAACACTCTCCTCTCTTACCTTCCCTGTTATAGAGGGCAACACCATCTTTCCCATCACCAAGGGTCTCAACCTAGGAGCCATCTTGAATTCCTATCATCTTCCACTGCCATATCCAAGCTGTTGCCAACTCCTGTCAATTTCACCTTTTCTACATCTCTTGAATATGCCCCCTTCTCTCCTCTGACACTACCGCTCCTCTGGCTACTGGCCCTCATCACCTCATGCCTGGATTATTGCAATACTGGTGGGTCTGTCTACCTTAAATTTCTCCCCATTCTAATCCATTCTCCATTCAGCCACGAAAGTGATTTTCCTAAATTGAAGGTCCAATCATGTCACTCTCGCCACTTGGTAAACTCCAGTGGTTTCCTATTACCTCCAGGAACAAATACAAAATGCTCTGTTTGGCCTTTAAAACCCTTTTCAGTCTGACCTTTCCGTTCTTCTTGCATTTTATTCCAACAGATGATCTTCAACCTAGTGACATTGTCCTCCTGGCTGTTCCATGAACAAGACACTCTATTTCTTGACTCTTGGAATTTTTTCTGGCTGACCTCCATGCCTGCAAGGTTCTCCTTTCTCTGTTCTGACTCCTGACCTCCCTGCCTTCTTTTGGGTCCCAACTAAAACCTTCTACAGGAAGTCTTTCCCAACCACTCTTCATTTCAGTGCTTTCCCTTCTGTTAATTATTTGCTATTTATTCTATATGTAACTTGCTTAGTATATATTTGTTTACATGTTGTTTACCCAGTTAGATTGTAAGGTCCTTGAGGGCAGGGACTGTCTTTTGTCCCTTTTTGTATCCACTGCTTAGCACAGTGCCTGGCACATAGTAGGTGCACAATAATTTGATTGATAAAAATGATAAATACATATTTAAAAAAAAGGGATTCCAATACAATGTTCTATGCCCATGAACCTCCCATCTCTGCAAAGGAATTGGGGGAAGTGAATTTTCATATTTCTTCATTAGGATCGAGCTTATTTCTTGTAATTTTGTAACATTTTAAAAATTGCATATAACAGAATCTTATCGAGGACCTTGGGACCCCAAATTTGTTCTTTATAAACCTTGCTGAGCAGCATGTTATGGCTCCATTGTATGGGGAAATACACAGCCCCATCCTTCCTGCTCCCCATCAGTTCTTTTTCTTCAAAAGACTCATCCCTTCTCCCCTCACTCCCAGCTCCTACATTTCTAGTGAGCTTTATGACTCAACTGCATCTAGGAATGCTCAAATAATTTAACAGTTTTTTTTTTCTGAGGAGGGGGGGAAATTGAGAGCAAAATCCACATCTGTTTTTGATAGACCTCACCACCCTGCAATGGAGCCTAGTGAATAAGAAGCCCTTATCTTTGTTGAGAGGAAGAGAAACTCAATTTCCCTGACCCCCGATTGGAGAAGAAGACAGAAATTAATCCATCCAGTCAGGCTTACAGAGTGAATTTGTTTAAAAATGGAAGTTAAATGAGGCATTATGGGTACTCTGGGCCTTTCCTCCCAAAGGGCATTTGCCCAGCCTCTTTTAGGATGACGTTACCTTTTTCAGATTTTGTTCCAGAGGGTTTGGGGAACCACAGAGGCCTTTGACCTTTGGGTTATTTGACCTTGATCACCTGGCATCATGGGAATGTGCCAGACTGCTGTGTAGAGGTCGTCCTGCTCTGACTTTCTCACATCCCTGGTGAGGAGATGTCTAATGTGATGCCTATAGCCCCAAGAGTTGAGTTTGTCAGAACCTGTCTAGTTTTCTCTCTTTTTTTTTTTTTTATTGCTTTCTTATTGCAGAGCAGCCACCGACCTTTCTCTCAGATCTCTAGCTTTCCACCCCTCCCCCTTCTGTACTTCCTCATCTCCTTATCTCTCTTGCTGGAAGACTCCCAGTTTCAATTCAAGGGAAGAGACTTCAGTTCCTTCTGAGCAGCAGCTGTTCCCTACTTTTGGCAGTGCCCTGGACCTGCCTCCACTTCCTTCCCTTTCCTGAGTCCCAGGGAGACCCATTCACCAGCACCTCTTGTGCAAAATTGGAACTAGAAAAAATCTACAGAGGGGAGGGCCTGAGAATCCAGGGGAACTTCAGCAGGTGCTACAGGTATCATTAAACCTGATGATCTTACCCCTGTGCAAAGGACCCTCATTCCTCTGTTGTCTTCTCCTTTTCCTCCATCTTTTCCTCCATCTCTTCCTTGGTTGCCTCTTTTTCTTTCCTCCCTCTCTTCCTCCATCTTTCTGTACCTCCTCTTTCTTCTTCTGCTTTCTCCTCTGCCTCCCCCTCCTCCTTTCCCATGTACTACTAACCTGCTCTTTTGTGCCCTCTCCCTGGGGTGGTTCTGGCTTCTCTCCCCTCACCCAGCCATTTGGCTCTTCTGTCTCTGGTGCCAGGAGAAGTGGGGTTTGGCCTTGTTTAGGGAGCTATGCAGGGCCAATCTGTGTCTCCTCAGGGACTTTCCCAAAGGCAGCCTCCTAATACTGCAGAGTATTAGGGTTCAGCTAGAGCTAAGCATTTGTGGAATGGACTGCACTTTGGGTAGGGATAATAATAGTCCTCCCTTCCTTCCTTCCTTCCTTCCTTCCTTCCTTCCTTCCTTCCTTCCT
>NW_027187378.1:40097246-40109862 GCF_028583685.1 Petaurus breviceps papuanus | reverse complement strand
TTCCTTCCTTCCTTCCTTCCTTCCTTCCTTCCTTCCTTCCTTCCTTCTCTCTCTTTCTTTCTTTCTAGGATCTAGAGGTGGGAGGGACATTGAGACTATGTAGTTCAGCTGCCTTATCTCACCACTAAAGGTTCAGAGGTCCAGAGAAGTTCCCCATGGCTGCACAGAGTGTCATTGTCAGAGCTGGGGGTCCCACTTAGTTCTGAGGACTCTAGGCCTAGCATTTGTTCCACTCCCCTACTCTTCCTTTCCAATTGGTTGGATGGAGGTGGACCGTGAGGCCGAAGGATACATTGATGGTGGCACAGCCTGGGTTATTGGGAGCATGGTGGGTGCCATGAACAGACATGCCACCTCTGGGAATTGCCTGGCATCCTAGGGATTTGCCTCACTGCTTTATGGAGGTCATCCCTCCCAGAGCTGGTTAGACCAATGGTGTGTTCTCCTTCTAGTTTCTCTGCTTGTCCTTGGGTAGTCACTTACTGACTGACAGTGACTCAGACTCCTTGCTTCACATCTACTTTTTTTTCAGCCGACTAAAAGCCCATGTGGGCTCATGCCCTCCTGGAAAAATGAGAAGGATTAATCTCCTGCGTTATGCTTCAGGATTCTGCTCTGAGAGGAGTGATAGCAGGTGGAGTCTGCCTCTGAAGGCCTGAGCTCCCTCTGATAGTACTCTATCCCAGCAAGAACTATGTTCAGAAAATACAGTGAGTGCACTGGGATTGGAGACCAGAAATTCTGTCTTTGACATTTCCTGTGTGACTCTGGGCTCAATATTTAATCTGTATCAGCCTCAGTTTCCTCTGTAAAATGGGGATAATAATAACACCTGTGTCACAGAGCCATTGTGAGGCAGCTAGGGTGGCACAGTGAATAGAAACACCTGGTTCAAATCTGGCCCCCGACCTTTACTAGCTGCATGCAAGTCACTTAAATACTATCTGCCTCAGTTTTTTCTACTGTAAAATGGGGATAATAATCACACCTACCTCTGAGAGTTGTTGTGAGGATCAAATGATATAATAATTGTAAAGTACTTAGCACATTAACTGGTACACAGTAGGCACTAAATAAATGTTAGCTACTATTGTTATAAAATAACATGCATTATTATTCAACAAATGTTTAATATGTATAAAATTCTGAACCATATAGAAGGGCATGTGATATAGAGGAATGAGCACTGTGTTTGGATGCTGCCTTTGACACTTAAATAGTTTTATATCCTTAATAAAAGGGTTTGTTCTATGAAGTTTGGGGACCTGCAGGATCATGTGTGGTTTCAAGGTCTCAGGTTCCCCACCCAGCTCTAGACTTTACAGTATAATGAGGGAGGTAAGATGTGTCCACCCAAGACAATTCCAAGTGGAACATACTTTGTTCACAGGAGCCTGACATATAGTTGTGGCTTAATAAAGGCTTATTGATTGATTGCTTGATGAGGGGTGTACACAAAGTGCAATAAGAGTTTATATTGGGGAGACATCCTTTCTGATGGGGGTGAGTTAAAGGAGTGTCAAGGAAGGCCTCATGGGGAAGTTTGCTTTGGAAATAGTTTTGAAAAGAGGGAGTTAAATTTTAACAGGAAGAGACTGTTCAAGAAAGTAATTCAGGCATTTTTATATTCAGAGAATGTGGAGAGCAAAGGTACTGAGGTATTAAAAAATGTGGGGTTAATTAAGTCATGAGAGGATGACCAGCTTGAATGGACCCTGAAGAAAAATAACACAGGGAAGGCTGCATGAATAGATTGGAACCAGATAATAGAAAGCTCTGAATGCCAGGTTGAGGAATTTGGCTTTAATGGAAAATAGGGAGTCATTAAAGGTTCTAGGACAGGAGAATAACACCATATTGAGAGAGCATGAGGAAAGAGCACTATATTTAGAATTAGGAGATTTGGGTTTAAATCTGAGCCCTATTATTTGTTAACATGTGGCTAGGGACCTGGATTAGAGCATGCCTAAGATTCTTTTTAGCTCTAAATTTCATGATGAAACACATCTATTCTAGAGACAGAAAGGGAGAAGTTGGTGGCTTTTCCCCACCTCCACCTGAATTAATGAATTAGTCCCCTAAGGAAACTACATAGGAGTGAGGTTTGTAGGATCAGCTCTCCTACCACTCTCTTCCCTTCTCCCTGAGGAAGGCTCTATTTCCTTATCAAAGGGAGTCTGAGCCTTTAACTTAGAGTAATAGGGAAGGAAGGAGGAGACAGAGATATTTGGGGAGAAAGTTAATAATCTCAGCTTTGGATACATTGAGTATAAGAGTTTGGGACTAGAGGAACATCCAGGTTGAGTTGACCTGACAGCTGGAAATGTGGTCAGGAACTCCAGAGAGAGGTTGAAGCTTAAAATATAGATTTAGGAGTTATTTGTATAGAGGGAAAAGTTGTAAGAGTGGGTGAGATCAAAAAGGGAGAGAGTACAGAAGGAAAAGGAGAAAAAAGGAAAGGAGAAGGAAAAGAGATTTGGGGTACACTTAAGGTGGCAGCTAGGTGACACAATGGACAGAGTGCCATGCCTAAAGTCAGGAAGACTCATCTTCATGAGTTCAAATCTGTCCTTAGACACTTACTAGCTGTGTGATCCTGGGCAAGTCACTTAACCCTGTTTGCCTTGGTTTCCTTGCCTGTAATAAGAGCTGAAGAAGGAAATGGCAAACCACTGCAGTATCTTTGCCAAGAAAACCTCATAATGGAGTCATGAAGTAGGACGTGACTGAAAATGACGAATAACAACAAGTTAAGTTGATGAGAAAGAGGAATCAATGAAGGAAATGGAAGAAGGGATCACCACAGTGTAGATGAAGCAAGGGAGTACAGTATAATAGAAGCCAGGCTATATGCGAGAGAGACTTTGCTAGCACCTCAAATTCAATAGATCCCAAGCCAAACTCATTGTCTTCATCTCTCCAACTTGCAGCTGCTTTTGACTTCACTGTTTCTGTCAGGGTAATCACCATTTTTTCACAGCTTTCCATATTTGAAACCTCGGTGTTACCTTTGATTTTTCCCTGCACACTTCTTGTATCCAGTTAGTCACTAACTTTTGACATTGCTACCTCCAAAGTACTTCTGTATGCTCTATGCTACCACCAAACTGGGCTACTTGGCCTTCCCCATACACACACCCCATCCCTTCCTGCCTCCACACTTTTGCTTTTCCCAATGGGAGATAGCATTAGAATTGGGATTTAAAGGATGCACTGAAATTCAACAGAAATTCTTCCCTGTAACAATCCTCCCCAAACTATCTCCATCTTATTTTGAATTCCTACCTATTCTTTAAATTCCAATTCAAATGCCATTTACCACAGGAACCTTTCTGTGCTCTCCCCATCCTGTATACATACTCCCATCAATAGTGGATGTCCCCTTGATTAAATGAGATAATATTCATAAAGCACTTAACACTTAACCTGGTACATCATAGGCATTTAATAAATGCTTGTCCCCTCCCTCTTAGACTTCACATAGCACTTTGTTTTGTGACTCTAATATACTCATAATACAATTTGGTATAATATTATTTATCTATGTTTAGGGTCCCCAGTAGACTATAATCACAAGGAGGGTATGGACTGTGTCTGATTTAAATTTTACATCCTTCCTCTAGTGCCTAGCACAGTGATGAATGAATGACTAGTAGATGCTTAATAAGGATTCATTGAATCAAGGATGAAGTAACCTGGACACCATGCTCAGGACAGATGATAGTTCCTATATTAATCCTTTCCTTAATCCCCAGTTGTTAGTGACTATCCCTCCCCCTTACATTAATGATGCTTTCTATTTATTTATGTATGTATGGTTATGTTTCCCCATGAAAGCTCCTTGAAGGCAGAGACTATTTGGGATTTTGTCATTGTATCCCTGGTGCCTAGGACAGAGCCTTGTCCATCATGGGTGCTTAATAAATGCTTGCTGAATTGAAATCAAAGGTGATTGGATTTAGCAATAAGGTCACAGTTGTCCTCACAGCAATTTTAGTAGAATGGTAGGACTGGAAGCCACATTTCAAGGACTTAAGGAGTAGGTGGTATTGAGACCATGTCACTGGCTATGGTCCTGACATGGGTGGCCCATACACCTGGACACAACAAAAGGGGACCTCCCTTGGCCTAGATGTACTTTCCATGGACTGCTTAGGCAAGGTGATGGCTCTGTCCTCTTGATAATAGAGCAAGTAGCCCCACCCCTTTATGGTTATCATTATACTACCTCCCCTTCCCCACCCCCCAGTTCACTACGGGTTTCTTCAGAGGGTACAACTATGGGGGAGTTGGTCAGGAGTTTACCTTTGTAGGCTCTGGCTAGCTGAGGAATCCTATTCTGCCAGTGTCTGGTGGTCTGGTCCTTCATTCCTGACACTGTAATTACATATGCCTAATTGAAAGGTGCTCGTCACTGGGCCAGCTGAGAGTGTCTTACCTTCTCTGTGCCTTGGAGAGTGACGTTTCCATGGAGGGGTTTCCACCGCTCTTCATGTACTTTGGGAAGCTGGAGGTAATTGGGTGCTGATCCTGGACTAATTGAGCTACCATTGAGGCTCATGAGCTGTTCTATTCTTAGATTTCTGTCTGAACTACACTATTCTGAGGGCCTGTGTTACTCATCAGTAGAAAGAATAAAGTGATGCGGGGGAGGGAGATATTGCTGCATGGAAGATTAGGAAGTAAAAGTATCACCTGTATATTGGGTATTCTTATCTTTTAAAAAGTGTAGGAGTGAAGGGGAGGCAAGAAAGGGGACCACAGTTTGGGACTATTTTGTTTTTGATTTACAGGAGAGGGGAAACCTGAGCATATTTTTAGGCAAAAGGGAAGGAGCCAATGGATAGGAAGAAATTGAAGATTCATGAGAGAGAAAGATTCCAACAAGAATCTTGCTGGAATCAGTAAGGTTCCAGATGGGTTAGGGAGGGATAGAATCCAAGCCTAGGTAGAAGGATACCATTTTAGCCTTGGCAAGGAGGTGGACATCTCTTCCACTGATGGTTAGGAAAGAGGAGAGTAGGTATAGATACTGTAGTGTTTAAGCAGTAAGGAGGGGAATTGAGAAATGCACATCTTAGTCTCAGAAAAGTAAAAGATGAGATTATCTTCTGAGAGAGTGGGGAGGTAGTTGGGGCATAAAAAGAGACCAGAAGAGGTTTGGAATAGTACTTGGGCAATGGTTAGCCAATGAATTAAATAATTGAGTGTTAAGTGGGATTGAAGGTTCAGTTAAAATGAAATTGCTTGAATTTGTAATAAAGTCAGGAGGGTTTAGGGATGTTCTGTAGCTCTTATCAGAAGAAAAATCAGATGGTTGAGGTACCCAAAGTTGGTAGTGGGGATCTGTAGAAACATCAAGGGCATGAATAATTGTCTTATTATGGCTAATGAATTGTTGAATAGATGGGGAAACCAGAATATGAACAATGGACTGGGAGGAGTTAAGGTACCAGAGCTCATAATGGGGATGAAAAGTAGGTTCAGTAGCAGTGAAGGAATGGGAGAGGTGGAAGGCTATTATGTTAAGATTAGAGAATAGAATTTCAGAGTTTTAACCTCATGGGATTATAGATTTAGAGTGGGAGGGGACCTCAGAAATTAACCACCTTCATTTTATAGGTGAAGATACTGAGTCCTACAGCAGTTAATTGACTTCTCTAAAGTCACACAGGGAGTAAGAGCAAATATTGGAATCTGTACCTTTGACTACAAATCCAGAACTCTTCTATTTGCTACACTTTGGAATGGTGTAGTTATGGGTGATAGTGGCTTCCAAGGTCCATGGCCATGCAAAAATAGACCAGAGATTGAGATCACCAGAGTTAAAAAAAAAAAAAAGCAGAACTGCAAGACTAGAATGTCAGAATTGCCAACATTTTTTTGAAGTTACTGTGGATGATGGCAAAGGATGAGGTATAATGGAAGACTGAACTATGTGCCAAAAGCTTTAAAGAAGGTTGGGAGAATAACTTGGAGGTCAGTAGTTGATAGCATCAAGAGGAGAAAGAATGAGAGGGAGAGAGTGAAAAAGAGAGACAGAAATTGAGAGGGAGCAAGCTATAGTCTGATTTCATGAACTTTGAAGGAGATGTTTTTTGTTTTTTTTTTTTGCTTTTTGAGGGGGAAGGCAGGGCAATTGAGGTTAAGTGACTTGCCTGAGATCATACAGCTAGTAAGTGTTAAGTGTCTGAGGCTGGATTTGAATTCAGGTCCTTCTGACTCCAGGGCTAGTGCTCTATTCACTGCACTACCTAGCCACCCCATGAAGGAAAGCTTTGATGAAAGAAGGAGTGGAGGAGCAAAAGGCATGCTGATGCCCTATTACTTAAAGGATGTAGGAGAAATAACCGACTCTGGAGAGAATTTTAAGGAATGGAGTATTAGGGCAAAATCAGATTTCATTTGATGTTCAAGAAAATTGGAAAAGTTAGAAAATGTAAGTGAATTTGTTTATGTAAAGAAAAAAGAAGACTAGTAAGGAAAAGTTTACCTGTCAGATTTATGGAGAAGGGAAGAATTTGTGACCAAACGAGATAGAGAATGTTATAAAATACAAAATGGATAATTTTGATTACATTAAATTGAAAAGTTTTTGTACAAACAAAGCCAATGTAACCAAGATTAGAAGGGAAGCAGAAAATTGGGAAAGAAATTTTACCACCAGTATCTCTGATAAAGTCCTCATTTCTAAAATATACAGAGGACTGAGTCAAATTTATAAGAATACAAGTCATTCCCCAATTGATAAATTCTCAAAGGATATAAACAGGCAGTTTTCAGAAGAAGAAATTAAAGATATCTATCATTATATGAAAAAATTCTCTAAATCACTATTACTAGAGAAATGCAAATCAGAACAACTCTTAGGTACCAGATCTCACTGGTGAGATTGGCTAACATGAGGAAACAGAAAAATGATAAATGCTGGAGAAGATGGAGGAAAATTGGAAAACTAATGCATTGTTGGTGGAGTTGTGAACTGATCCAACCATTCTGGAGAGCAATTTGGAATTATGCCCAAAGGGCTATAGAAATGTGCATACCCTTTGACCCAGCAATACCACTTCTAGGGCTGTATCCCAAAGAGATCATACAAGTGGGAGGAAGACCCATATGTACAAAAATATTTATAGCAGCTCTTTTTGTGGAGGCAAAGAATTGGAAATTAAAGGGATTCCTGTCAATTGGGGAATGGCTAAACAAGTTGTGGTATATGAATGTAATGGAATACTATTGTGCTATAAGAAATGAGGAGTAGACGGACTTCATAATAACCTGGAGAAATTTATATGAACTGATGTTGAGCGAGAGGAGCAGAACCAGGAGAACAATTGTTCTCTTCTGAGAACAATTACAGACACATTGTATCTGCGATGACTAACTTTAAAAGACTGGGCTCATCTCAGCAATGAAAGGCTATAAAGACAGGTCCGAAGGACTCATGATGGAAAGGGCTATCCACATCCGGAGAAAGGACTATAGAGTCTGAATGCAGATTGAAGCAAACTACTTGCTCTCTCTCTTTTTTGTTTTGTTTTGTTTCTTCTTTCTCATTCATTCCATGGGCTGTAATTCTTCTTTACAACTTGACTAATGTTTGGTGTAGAAGGTATATGTAGAGCTTATATTGGATTGCACACCACCATGGGTGAGGGAGGGGAAGAAGGAGGGGGAGAAAATTTGGAACTCAAAAGCTTTCGCAACTGAATATTGTTAACTAAAAGTAAATAAATTAAATTAATTTAAAAAAAAGAAAAAAAGACTATAACAGCATTTTACATGGTAGTGAAATTTGGAAACAAAGAAGGTATCTGTCAATTGGAAAATGTCTGAAAAAATTGAGATATGTGAAGGTTATAGAATATTGTGCCATAAGAAATGGTGATCATAGGGTCATAAATTGAGAGCTGGAAGGGACTTGAAGTGCATCTAGACCGTCTTCCTCATTTTACAGGTGAAGGAACTGAGGCCCAGGAATGTGTAGTGAGTGACTTGCCCAGAGTCACTCAGGTAGTAAACTTTAGAGGTAAAATCTTAATCCAGGTCCTCTTACTCCAGAGCCAGTGTTCTCTCTACTGTAACATCTGAGAAATTCAGAGAAATATGAAAAGACTTATATGAGCTGAAGTAAAATAAAATAAGCAGAACCAGGAGAACAATATATATATATATATATGTAATGACTGCAATAATGTAAAGGTAAAAAACACCAAAGTAAGCAGAAGGCTGTGTGTGTATTGCAAGGACCAGTCTTGGCCCTGGAGAAGAGTTGTTGCAATATACTTCCTCCCTTTTCTTGAAGAGTTGGGGAACTATGGATGGGGAACATTGTGTACGCTCTCTCATACAGGCACTATGTTTATTTGGTTGCCTTTCCTTAACTGGTTTTCTTTATTGCAAGGGAAGGCTTACTTTGTAGGGTATGGCTCACTTGAAATGATTATTATGTAAAAACAAAAAGCAACAATTAAACTTTTTTAAAAGGGGGCTCGAAAGGGCATTTAAGAAGAGTGTTAGCAGGACTAGCAGGGGAAGTGGGACTAGAGGAAGTGGAAAACTAAGGTGCATAGAGATAAAAGTCTGGGAGGAGGTGATAAGGAAGTGTAGTTTGTATCTCAGGCAGTAAAACTGAGTGACAGAGAAGGGAGAACCCGAAGGTCTCAACCCTCTGGGTGGCTAGTCCAGCCTCTTCATTTTGCAGGTGAGGTAACTGAGGCCAAGAGATTGAGAGCATTGCCTGTGGTCACACAGGAAGGGAGCATTCTGATAGGGGAGAGGCAGTAAGAGTCCCAGCATTCCAGGCAGAATGTTTATAAAGTACAGCAGAATGACCCTCACAGACCTTACTCTCAGGTGGCTTCTTTGGTCTTGACCAACTCAGTTCTTCTGTCAGGGTGAGAAGGGGAAGGCTTAGAGACTTGACCCCTGCACATCTCACCCCAAGATGATGACGAGGTGGGCCTCCTCTTTTGATTAATTCAGAAAATCATTACTCTGATTCTGGGTCCAGAATGGGATGTCTGGTAACATATTTAGAATATTTAGATCTAGAAGGGACCTTCAATCAGCCAACAACTATTAACTAAATGCCTACTACATGCTATGCACCGGGCTAGGTGTTGGGGATACAAGGAAAAGGAGTGAAAAATATACCTTCTCATAATGAACTTAAATTCATTGTACAATAAGTACATTTGAAATATGTGGAACATGTTTTATGTAATACATATTTATGTATATAAGTACATATATATATACATAAAGCAGAAAAACAAAATTCATAAATACAAATACATACAAAGTAGTTAAAGAGGGATGCTCAGTATAAGGACAGAAGAGGGAGTATCATTTGTGAAGAAAGGAGAGGAGACTTGTTTAACTGGGTTGCATATTTCATGAGGTAACATAATGTGCAACAAGACTGAAAAGATATTCCAACTTTTTTATTTTGCAGGTAAGGAGACTGAGGCTAAGAGGTTAAGTGACTTGTTCATAGTTACACAGCTAGCTAGTCAGTGCTGTAGAGAGATTTTGAATTCAGATCTCCTGATTCCAAGCGTAGGTCCAACACTCCTTCTACTAATCCCATGCTTGTTGTAAAATGTTCTGCCAAGGAGACAAAAATATGGTTGTCCCTTGTTATGGAAATAAAGTGGAGGAGAGGGCTGTGCTGCCCCAGAATAGTATGGCATGATGTGGTATAGTATAGAAGAATATACTATAGTATAGTTATTTATTTGGTCTAGACTTTGGATTTGGATTGGGGCTTTCTCATAATCTCTCTCTTGTTCAGTTAAAAAGCAGTCTCTTGGGTGGAGGCACTAGTAGCGAGGGTGTGTTGGTAGAAGGAAGTAGAACTCAGGAATGCATGCTTGCTGTGTGCTCCCAAGGATTTGATCTTGTATTATTACTATCTTCCCTTCTTCTTAGAGAAGGGATTACCTTTCTCTATGACCCTGGCATAGGTGTGTACAGGTTTTTCTAGTTACTGAAGCTGATGACTGGGATCCCCAGGGGAGGTAGATCTATGGGAGCTGGCCGGGGTGGAGAATTTGATGCCTTGGAAAGGAAAGCACTGAAGACCCTTGTTATACTCCTCTGTAGCTGTAAGCCAAGTCCTAGAGAGATTTCTAGATAATTTTGTACTGAAGTTGCCCCTCCTCAACCTTCCTCTCTTTTGCAGGGTGATGTGAGCAGAGCACAGGAATGCCTTATGTGGATCGGCAGAATCGAATTTGTGGGTTCTTGGACATTGAGGACAATGAGATCAGTGGCAAGTTCCTACGGAGATACTTTATCCTGGACACCCAGGCTAACTGCCTCCTCTGGTACATGGACAATCCTCAGGTGAGATGAGACACGAGCCTGTGGCTAACCTCAGCCTTATCTGGTTGATTCGTTATCAGCATGGAGGGCAAAAAACTTGACCCATTCATCCCCCTCTCCCAGTGGGAAAAACATCACAGAATTATAAAATGGCAGGGATCTGAGTGGTTAGTCTCACCCCTTATCCAAAGCTAGAACTCAATTTATAATATCTTTGGCAAGTGGTCATTTACCTTTCCTCTTGAAAACTTCCAGTAACAGGGCATTCATTACTTCCTGAGGCAGTTAATTCATTTTTGGACAGCTCTGATATTAAGAAGTTTTCTTCTCATAGTAAATCAAAGTCTTTCTTCCTGGAGTCTCTACCCATGGGTTCTAGTTCTGCCCTTCCGGGGTCAAGCAGAGATTAAGTCTTATCCCTTTTTCCCGTGGCAGCTCTTCAGTGAGCTATTGTTTCCGCCAGAGTCTTCTTTTTTCTTTTTTGTTTTTTTTTGCATTTTTTAGAGGGGGAAGGCAGGGCAGTTGGGTTTAAGTGACTTGCCCAAGGTCACACAGCTAGTAAGTGTTAAGTATCTGAGGGCAGATTTGAACTCAGGTCCTCCTGACTCCAGGGCCATTGCTCTACTCACTGTGCCACCTAGCCATCCCTGAGTCTTCTCTTTTCTAGGTTAAAATATCCCGTCCATCCTTTATATGACACGGCTATATCCTTCAACTATCCTTCTTGCCTGACTCTGAATGCTTTTGAGCTTAATTTCCCCCAACTTGTTTTCTTTTGTTTTGTTTTCTTTCTTTTCTCATGTTTTCTCCCATTCGTTATAATTCTTCTATACGACATCACCAATGTGAAAATAGGAATGTTTATGTATATATCAGATTTCTTGTAGTCTTGGGGAGAAAGGAGGGGAGGGAGGGGGAGAAATTTAAAATTTATGGAAGTGAATGTTGAAAACCAAAAATAAATTAAATTAGAAATCTCAATATTAAAAAAAATTTCCCCAACTTTGGCCTTCTGTAGAAAGATCACTCATCTGTTGGGATGGTAAGATAGAGCTGTGGGATGCACAGGGTTAATGGAGGTTGTTAGAAGCCTCTGGATTTCATGGGGACCAGGTAGGGCAGCTTTTGCTGCTTCTGGCAAGTCTGTTGCCCACAACTATGATTCAACAAATGACAGCCCTAAACAAAAGTCATGTACCAGAGAGTTCCGCAGAATAGGGGAACAAAGGGATGGGATGGTCAGATGCCAGGACTTAACTAGACAGGCCAAGTACAGAGTCAGCACTATCAGAGGAGAATAAGTGAGATCATACAACCAAGAGCAAACCAGGTGAAGGGAGCAATGTGGTACAGAGAGGAAGGACATGAACATTTATCAGGCTCCTTCTATGTCGGGCACTGTGATAAGTGCTTTACAAATGTTACTTCATTTGATCCTCATAACCCTGGGAGATAGGTGCTATTATTATCCCCATTTTACAGTGGAGGAAACGGAGGCAGAAAAAGGTTAAGTGACTTGCTCAAGGTCACACACTAGCTGTGTCTAAGGTTGGATTTGAAATGAGATTTTCCTGACTGTACCCAACATTCTATTTGTCTCTACTGTTTGCTACCTTTGGCAAGTTTTAGTTTTCCCCTTTGTAAGATGATGTGGTTGGGTCAAATAATTTTTTATATTAATTTTTTTTCAGTTAAGAAGCATGTTTTTCTTCCTCTCACCTCTCTCCTCCTCTGGGGGGGGAGGGGAGGAAGAGGGAAGGACAAACAAAACCCATGTAGCACATATGAATGCCCAAGCAAAATAAGTTCCTGCATTAGCTGTATCCAAAAAGCATGTCTAGCCTCTCACTCCTCTGTCAGGAGGTGGGTAGCATTCTTTATCCTTGGTCCTCAGGAATCACGGTTGGATCAGATAACTTTTAAGGTTGGTGCCAGCTAGACCTCTAAGAACTAATGCAGAGCAAAGGGAGCAGAACTAAGAGAACTATTTATATGATTACAACAGCATTTTAGCGGAAAAACAACTTTGAAAGGCTTTAGAACTCTGATCAATGTGATGATAAACCAGGAGTATGGAGGATGGAAGAAAAAACAGAGAGGTGATGGACTTAAAATATAGTGAAAGACATACATTTTTATTCGTTTTGCTGGACTTTGCATGCTTATTTATGAGGGTTTTGTTCTTCTTTTTCATTTTTCTTCCCTTCTTTCCTTCTTTCCTTCCTTCCTTCCTTCCTTCCTTCCTTCCTTCCTTCCTTCCTTCCTTCCTTCCTTCCTTCCTTCCTTC
>NW_027187378.1:40090990-40097236 GCF_028583685.1 Petaurus breviceps papuanus | reverse complement strand
TTCCTTCCTTCCTTCCTTCCTTCCTTCCTTCCTTCCTTCCTTCCTTCTTTCCTTCCTTCCTTCCTTCTTTTCATTCAATGGGGTGATCATGGGAGGGAAGTAGAGAGAGTGGGAGGGAAAGATTATAAATGAATGTGAAAATCAGTCAGTCAGTAAACATTTAAGTGCCTCCTTTGTGCCAGCCACTGTGTTAAGTGCTAAGGATACAAAGAAAGGAAAAAGTCAGCTGTTACTCTCTCAAGGAGTCCTCAGTCTAATGGGGAGACAGCATGCAAACAGTTATATACAAACTAGCTATAGATAGGATAAATTGGAAATAATCAACAGAAGGAAGGCGCTGGAATTAAATTGAGAGGGATGGGGAAAGGCTTTCTGTGAAAGGTGGGTTTTTAGCTGTGACTTGAAGGGAGTCAGGAGGCAGCGATGAGGAAGGAGAACATTCCAGGTATGAGGGACAGCCAGAGAAAAGACTGGCCCCAGATGTTGTTCCTCTAGACTAGTAGGGAGGAGATATAATCACAGACAAGCAGCCAGTTGATAGGACTGAGAAAGATTCAAACACCAATGAGGCTGTGGAAACCACTGCCTTTGGGCAGGTGGATGGAGCCTGGTCCTAGTTCATTCATAGGTTGTTAAAGTGCTAATGAACTTACAGCTTCCAGTTTGAAGCTCTTTTTACTCTGGGGAACTGGTGCCTTTCCTCACATTGAGCTCTTTAGCCAATGTTAAGCATTTGGTAAAGTCAGGCATCAGGCTAGCTGGGCCAGATCTAGGCTTCAGGGCAGGGACAGTTTCCACATAGTTTTTGTTGATGTGGGTTCTGGCCCGGTAGCCTCACCTGCTCTTCCAGTCTGGGGCCTCTCCCAACAGAGACAGTGACCTGGTTCCTTGAGGTGGACAAATGTTGGTTTTGAGAACTATAGACTGCCAGGTCTGGATGGGACCTTAGCACATGGGACCTGGAATGGCAGTTAGCCTGACCCCCTTATTTTTCATAGGGAGAGACCTGAGGTCCAGAGAAACTTACTTGCCCAAGGTCATACAGCTAAAAATTAGATTATTTGGTAGGGAGGTGATTGTATCTGAAATGGCTGTCTCAAGGGAGAGAAAAGGCAAACTTTGTGCTTTATCTCTGTGCCCAGAAGTCTCCAGCATCATTATTGCTCTGAGAAATAGTTGTCCAAACTGGGTTAGGATTGGAAGAATCTCTTTATGGTAGCATGGGGTCTTCTGACCTATTCCTGGATGGTGGGAAAGGGAGGGAGGCCAGGAGGGGACATCGCTACACGGAGGGTGGAAGAGTAACCCTGAAAACTGATTTGACCAGAGAGGTCATAGCTGTGTTTGGGGGTCCTGGGATCTGGCCATGGTTCAGTAGCTTGCAGAAGAAGGAAGCTAAAGTGTTGAGTGATAGCTTATACATTATGTGCAGCCATGGGAAAAAGACATGTGTGAGTCACTGCTGATGACCCTCTGGGGCCTAGGTTCTCTATACTTAGCCTTTGTATTTCAGATTTGATAAGTGATTAAAGCAGCTGCTGAATGCCTTCCTAGGGGCTGGGCTCTCAGCATGACTTGAATTTAAGAACAAAGTATCTTTGAATCCCCCATTTTCCCTACATTCTGCAAAGCTACCTCAGCTTCCCTCCAGATTAAAACATGGATGAATGCATAGGAAAATGCACAGGAGAAATCCTTGAATGCCTTAAAAAGTCCCTTAGAAACTCCCTAGGCAAATAGGCAGTATAGTAGATAGAGTGCTGGGCCTGGAGTCTGGAAGACCTGAGTTAAAATCCAGCCCCAGACACTGCCTAGCTGTATGACCCTGGGTAAGTCACTTAACCTCTGTCTTGGTTTCCTTCACCATAAAATGAGGATAATAATAGCACCTTTCTCTCGGGGTTGCCCTGAGGATTGAATGGGATAATATTTGTAAAAAGTACTTTGCACAGTGTCTGGCATGTAGGAAATGTATGATAAGTGCCCATTCCCCTCCTTCCATCCCTTCCCCTCATCTACACCTTTGTCTTGGCCCCACCCTGCATAACCACTTATATGGGTAATGGTTGATGATTCAACAGATGCTGTGGTTTATGGCCTGAGGCCTGTAGAAACAGAGGTGCCTCTGGTGTTTTCCTGTGGAACATGAGACGGCAGCTAGGAGCATGTCTTGGTGTGCTGTGATAAAGCGGGTAGGGAGTTCTCGTGCCTGCTGTATGTAGCAAGAGCTTAGCTTGGGCTTCCTGCCAATTGGACCAGAGAGGGAACACTTTGAAGCCATCTTCACGAAGAACCAAAGCCTTGTTTTGCTATGATGACCTTTTGTTCTTGTTCTTCAGTTTCTTTTAACCAAATGAATGAGAACTAAACCTGATGTGTTCCCATTACAACCACTCCTATGTGCACTACATTAGAGAGCAGGGTTAGGAGAGCTTTCCTAAACAGATTTGTCCAAGGAGATACTTAGTTCCATTTGCATATCTTTCCCTCCTCCTTTCCTTTTCCTTTCACCTAAAATCTCTCAGGCCTTGGGTCAGTGATTTAAAGCTTGGGAGAGACCTCTGAGGCCGACCCCCTTATTTTAAAAATTGAGGCTTAAGGAGTTGAAATGAAAACCCAGGGTCAAACAGTAGTAAACCTTCCAGGCAGGATTTAACTTCAGTCAGGAGCATTATTTATTAGTTATTCTTTTATTAGTTATAGTTAGTCTTTTTTTGTGTTGGAAGACTCCAATGATCATAGTCCACTGCCTTCCCCATTACAAACACATAGAGTAAATGAAAACAGATTTGTGTCATTCTGCATTTTGAGTCCTTCACTCCTTTATCAGAAGGTACATTTTTCACCATCAGTTTTCTTAGTTGTTCTTTTGGTGTGTCATTCTTTCAAAAAGGTTTGTTTATCTGCAGGACAAAGCTGACTATTCTCTAAAGCAGGGGTCTTGGATCTTTTTTTCTTCTTAAACTTCATCAGTAAGAGTGTTGTTTCTCCTTCCTTCTGGAAGAGACCATGACATCAGGAAGATGATTCCATGACTTGCAAGTAAATTGGATTTAAGTGAGGGAGGACTGTGCAAAGTTACCAGCCTCACTTTCACCTGGGTCCAGAGGCAAGATATAGATCAGGATGACTGGAGATGGCCCCCTCATAATTAAGAATTTTTAGTACGAATACCACCTCCCCCACCCATGCCCCTGGCCATGGTTCTTTTTTTTTTATTCAATTTTATTTTCAGTTCCTAATTCTCTGCCTCTCACCTTCCCCTCCCCACCCATTGAAAAAGTAAGAAAAACAAAACCTGGTACAAATATACATAATGCCATTTTTAGTAATGCTACCCTACTCCTCTCCCCCCACTGGGGAAATTAGTTTACTCAGGCATGAATCTGAAGCTAAATTGGAAGATGCCTTAGATATTACCTAGTCCAACTTGTGCCTGAGCAGAATCCTCTGCTACATCTCTGAAAAGTGGCAATTGTGTTTGCGCTGGAAGACTCCAATGATGGTATTTCACTGCCTCCCCCATTACAAAAATATATAGTAAATCAAAACAGGTTTGTCTCATTCTGCATTTTGAGTCCTTCACACCTTTATCAGAAGGTGCATTTTTCATCATCAGTTTTCTGGAATCCTCATTGAACATTATGCTGATAAGAATTCAGCACAGTAATACCCCATCATATTTATATACTATAACTTGTTTAGCCATTCCCCAAATTATGAGCACCTTCTTAGATTCCCCTTCTTTGCCATTTCAAAATGAGTTAGAAATATTTTCGTACATCTCTAAAGTTTGTTTTGCTTAGGACTTTAAACTTTTACCATTGTTGAGTAGTCATTTTTCAGTCATGTCTGACTCTTTGTGACCCCATCTAGGGTTTTCTTGGCAGAGATACTGGAATGGTTTGCTATTTTTTTCTCCAGTTCATTTTACTGATGAGGAAGCTGAGGCAAACAGGGTTAAGTGACTTGCCCAGGGTCACACAGCTAGTAAGTATTTGAGACCAGATTTAAACTTGGGAAGATGAGTCTTCCTGACTCCAAGCCCAGCATTCTATCAACTGTATCAGTCAGCTGCCCCCTTTAAACTACCTTCTACCTAATTTCCCCTCCCCTCTTTCCCACTTTCCCTCCTATTTCTCTGCTGAGTGAAATGTATTTCTATACCCAAGTCTGTAAATGTGTGTGTGTGTATCCATACCTTCTTCCTTCTTTTGACCAGTTTAGATAAGAGTGAGCTTCATCTGTCATTCCCTCTCCCCTTCTCCTTGTTTATGTAGATGGCTTCTTGTGTAGTCTGATCATGGGAGATAATTTCCTCTAATCCTCCTCCTGTTACACTTCAGTATATTCTTCTTCCTCTGTTTTTCTATTTTTTTCTTTGTTTGTTTTTTCTTTTTGGAGGGGAGAGGGCAAGGCAATTGGGCTTGACTGACTTGCCCAAGGTCACACAGCTAGTAAGTGTGTCAATTGTCAGAGGTCAGATTTGAACTCAGGTCCTCCTGACTCCAGGGCCGGTGCTCTATTCACTGCGCCACCTAGCTCCCCCTATTTTTTTTCTTGAAATCATCAAGACATAACAGAACCAATCTCAGGCCTTGTTCATCTGGACTCTTTCCATGAACCCTGATGATGACAGGGTTCAGAGAAGACACATATGTCATTTCTCCATATTTGAGTGTAAAAAAGTTTATCCTTGTTTTGTGTTTCATCGTTGTTCATTCTTGTTTATTTTTTTTATGCTTCTCTCCACTCCTGTGTTTGAACTTCAGAGTTTCTTTGTTACTCTGATCTTTTTATCAGGAATGCTTGGAAGTCCTCTGTTTCATTAAGGGTTTATTTTTTTCCCCTGTAGAATTACATTCAGTTTTTCTGTGTAAGTTATTCTTGGTTGTAAGCTCATATATATATATATATATTTTTTTTTTTTTTTTTCCTTATAGACTTTCATATTTTATGTTCTCTGCTTCATTAGAATGGTGGCTGCTAAATTGTTTTTGATCTTGACTGGTTCCTCCAGGACTTGAATTCTTTATTTTCTTTCTGACTGCAAACAGCATTTTTTCTTTGACATGGAAACTCTGGATTTTGGCTGTGATTTTCCCAGGAGTTTTCATTTTAAGGCTTCTTGCAGGAAGTGACTAGTGGATTCTTTCTCTTTCTACTTTGTCCTCTAGTTCTAAGAGGTGTGGGTGGTTTTCTTTTAAGATTTCTTAAATTATGATGTCTGGGCTCTTTTTTGGTCATAGTACTCAGATAGTACAATAATTCTTAAGTTTTTTCTTCTCAGTCTATTTGCCAGATCAGTTGTTAGATTTTCTTTTATTTTTTTCCCCAGTCTTTTGACTGTTTTAATTTTGTTGTTGTTGTTGCCTCATGGGGTCATTGGCTTCTTTTTGTCCATTTGAATTTTCAGAGAATTTGTTGTTTGGGTAGGGTTTTGTACCCATGGTGTAAGGCTGTTCATTCCCTTTGCAGTTCTTTCTTCCATAGCTTTCATTTCTTTTCCCTTTTTTCTCAAGTGTTTTCATTCCATTTATTCACTGATTGATTGATTGGCAATTGGGATTAAGTGATTTGCCCAGGGTCCACACTGCTAATAAGTGTCTGAGGCTGGATTTGAACTCAGGTTCTCCTGACTCCAGGGTTGGTGCTCTATTCACTGTACCACCTACTTTCCCCTTCTCATTCCATTTATAGAAATATTTTTTAGTCTTTTTAAAAGCTCCTGCTTCATCTTTTCCAGGAATTCCACTTGAGTTTGTGCCCAAGCTGTGAGGCATTGCTTGTAGATGTTTTGGAGTCATTCTCTTCTGCATTTGTGTCTTGATCATCTTTGCCACTATAATTGATCATTATGGTAGGATGCCTTTTTTGCTTGACCATTCTTCTGGCTTATTTCCTGATTTCACACTTGATGTTAAGCTGGGGCTCTGCCACATTTCTGGAGGGAAGGTGTAGGCTGGTCATATTACTGTTTTCTTGGAATAGTGAATGTTGGGTTATTCTGGAGTCTCATGGATAGGATGGAGACCTGCAAGCTTTAAGTGCTCCCAAAGTGGTCTAATCCAGGACAAAAATTTGACTGCTGCTCCACCTAGTCTGAACTCTGATTTTTCCTGACCTTTGTTTGGGTCTGTGCAAGAGTAGATGTTGCTGGATTCCACCCCATTCAGTCCTCTGCAAAGCTTTTTTTGGTCAGAGTGGCAGAATGGTAGGTTTTTCTTTGGTATGAATTTCCTGTCT
>NW_027187378.1:40052184-40090980 GCF_028583685.1 Petaurus breviceps papuanus | reverse complement strand
TTTGGTGCATTTCCTCGGTCTGTTTGGAGATGTTTGTGGAACAGGGTTTACTCTACTTCCTCCAGGGCCGGTGCTCTATTCGCTGTGCCACCTAGCCGCCCCCTTCAGTTGCTCTTACAACCTAATCAGAAGAACCTAATTCAAAACTCACTGAAACTCTTTGGGAGATTTCTAACCAAGTAAGAAAATTTCTGTTTCCAAGTATTTTAAGTTTATAACTTAATAAGAATTTTTATAGGTGACATCTATAACTTTCACTAACCCGGAGAAGAAAGACTATGCATATAGGAGAAGACATTAGTCAGCAGTCTGAAATGGTGCAGAGAGGTCAAGAAGAATGAGGATTGAGAAACGGCCATTGGATTTGGCAATTAAAAAGTCATGGTAATTTTGACAAGAGTAGTTTCAGGTGAGTAAGGTATCAAGGATAATGAGGAGATTGAGCAACTGAGAGAATGAAACAGAAATGGTGAGGTTTAGAGGAAGGTTAGGTTTGGGTAGAAAGCTAATGTATGAATGTTTCTCATTCAAAAACAAAAAATGGGGAGGAGCTAAGGGTTACCATCTACATGTATGAGTTGATTTGAGGACATATTAGAAGTGGAAATGAGGTAGAGATTTTCTCAGTGGCCCCTGAATAACAGCTTAAAGTGGTTGCTGTCTGACCAAAGAGTCTTCTGTCTTCCCTGAGGGGGCTGATGGCAGAGGTACTAGGGGAGAAGTTGGGAACCTGCATAGCCAGGGGGACCAGCCACAAGAAAGGGCATAGTTGTGCTATAATTGACAAAGGGGTTGATATAATTGGAGACAAGCACCACCATTGGCTGTCACAGGGAATATTAGATGCAAACCATCTTCCCATTTTCCAACTGGTTATTCCTTTGGGGCATGCCACAGTCCATTGGAGGTGTTTAGACACTCACTGCTCTAAAGCTTCAAATAGGAAACATTTGGTAAGTTGTTTTAAAACTGCTCTTCTAATTCAGTGAAAGTTGCCACTCTGCCATCATTAGCTAGCTTTGAAACTCAAACATAACAGGTCAAAACCATATATTCCTCAAAATTCCCTATTTTTGTTGAAGGTGTCAGTATCTTTCTAGTCAGCTAGGTTCATAACCTCTTATCCTCAATTCTAACTTCCCTCTTATTGCACAGAGTCTGTCTTTTGACAAATCTGGTCCATTCAGTCTTCGTTTCTATCACGTTGGTCTGCCTTTCAGTGCTTATGTGGTTACCACATTAGTTATGAATCACTTCATCTCTTGCCTATACTATTATGATCACCTCCAAGTGGGTCTTCCTTCTTCCATAGTCTCCCTTCTCCTATCCATCTACTGTATGGCTCACACATTAATATCCCCAAGCCAAGGTCTGATCATGACAGTTGTTGTTCATCATTTTTCAGTCATATCTGACTCTTCATGACCCCATTTGGCAATGATACTGGAGTGGTTTGCCATTTCCCTGTTCAGCTCATTTTACAGATAAGGAAACTGAGGCACATAGGGTTAGGTGACTTACCAAGGGTCACACAGCTAAAATATATCTGAGGCTGGAGTTGAACTCAGGAAGACTCATATTCCTGACTCCAAGCCTGGTACTCTATCCATTGTGAAACCTAGCCCTTAGGGCACTGCTTTATATTAACTTACATTTGTACACATATGCCCATGGCAAAATGTAACTTCTTTCATGGCATGAATTGTTGTGTTTCTGTTTTTACATCCCTGGCACCTATGGGGTATCTTTGAACTTAATAAATATTTGTTAAATTTTAGACATCTCAGGCAACTCAGGCTGACAACTCCATTCTTGGTCAGGGCGCGAAGATAATAGTCAGGAGAAACAGTATTGTGTACTGCTCAGTGGATAGAGTGCTGGACTTGGAGTCAGGAAGACCTGAGTTCAAATCCAGTCTCAGACACTTACTAGCTGTGTGACCCTGGACAAGTCACTTAACCCCATTTGTCTCCATTTCCTCATCTGTAACATGAACTGGAAAATGAAATGGCATACCACTTTAGTATCTTTGCTAAGAGAACCCCAAACGGGGTCACAAAAAGTTGAACACACCTGAAAAGACTAAACAGCAGCAACAAATGCTTTTATGAGTTTTTTTGGGGGGGTTTGTTTGTTTGTTTTTTGGCACAGAGAATAGTACCAGCATGGGTACATGCACTTGAAAGGAGCATCATGTACCCCAGGAAAATAGTACCATAGGCATTATACTGTCAAGGTTGAGGTTAGTGGTAGCTACCCTGTGGACCACTGCAAGACCAGGAGGTATGCTATGGAGACAGTGGTAGTGGTCATTGTGGGACACAAGGATGCTTCTTCCCTCCTTCTTTCCCTTCTCCACAAATCATAGTCCTAGATCAAAACCCTATTGGCCCTGTACTAGATTACTGACTCTCAAGTGTTTGACATTATTTTTCAGGTCTTTGATTTCTGCTACACATTAATATTAATTTTATTTACGTTGTAGTTATTACATATGTTGGGATATGTTTGTCTTTTTGCTCTGTATCATTTCATGTTAGTCTTCCCATGTTTCTCTAAATTTTTAATATTCATTAGTTCTTGTAATACAATCATATTTCATTATGTACCACATTTGTTTAGTCGTTCCCAGTTATTAGGCATAATTTTGTTGTGAGGCTTTTATTATTATGTGCATATTTTTGTATGTTATAGATAATTTCTTGCTATCATTTACCTCTTTAGGGGAGAGACCCAGTAGCAGGATTCCCTGGGTCAAAGAGTCTGAAAAATTTGGTAATTTCTGCATAATTCCCAACCAATTTCTTGCATGATTTGGACCAACTCATAATTCTACCAGAAAAGACTTAGAGTGACTATCTTCCCACAGTCCCTCCAGTATAGAATTTTCACTTTTGATGGGTGTGAAACATCCTCAGAATTGTTTTAATTTGCATTTTTCTGGTTATTAGTCATTTGGTATACTTTTTAGCTATATTAGATATAATATTTTCAGCTATTCATAGTGTGCGTGTTTTTTAAAAATTATTCATGTCATATTTTTCTGTTGGAGAATGACTATTAAATTACAGACATTTCAATTCCTCATAGATTTTGGATGCTTTAGACTTTTATCTGAGATGTTAATGCAAAGATTTTTATCCTAGATGTGTTGAGTTCCTTTATACAGAAGCTTTTTAAAATTGTGTATCATTGAAATTGTCTGTTTTGTTTTTTATAATCTCTTATTCTGTAGCTGATTATGAATTCTTCCCTAGTTTACAGTTGTGGAATATATAATCGTCTATTTTCCTTTAGTTATGCTTTCAGTGTGACTTTTTTATGTTCCATAGCCACTTGGGACTTATTGTGCTAAATGGTATAAGATCTTTCTAAACCTGGTTTCTTTTTTAAAAGTTATAATTTCTTTATTAAAAATAATCTATAAGCATTTAATGTATAAAGAAAAAAACAGTATATTTGAAAATGGGGACTTCTGTTATGTACATTTTGTTTTTAAAACATATATTAAACTTAACACAATAATAACAAAATTATCCTATTTGCATTTCCTTCTGAATTTGTTTTTGTTTTCTTATTTGAATTTCTGTACTTTATTGATGTTCTTTTTTTCCTTTTTTGTATTTCTATCACTTCTCACTAATTTAACATCCTTCTTCCTCACCCCTAAGTAAGAGCCCTTCTTTCAACAAATAAGCATTATCCAGCAAAATAAATCAATCAGACATTGGTCACATCTGAAAATGTATGTCTCATTCTGTGACCTCTTTGTCAAGAAACAAGAGGCATGCATCATCATCAGTCTTTTGAAGTTGTGATTGGCCACTTTATTAATGAGAATTCTGAAGTTTCTCATAGTTGTCTTCCTTTAATGTGGTCATCTTATCAGTTGTTTTTCTGGTTCTACTCCACTCTTCATCAGCTTGTACAATTAAACCTATTTTCCAAAAATGCTTTCTCATTTTCCCAGCAATTTATATTCTTGGATTCACCAAACACTATTTGTTTATCTTATCTATTCGACTAGTCTACTTTGTAATTTAATTTATCTCAATGCCTAAACCCCCTTTATTCTTTTTTTGTTTTGTTTTTTGGAGGGCAATTGGGGTTAAGGTGACTTGCCCAAAGTCACATGGCTAGTAAGTGTGTTAAGTATCTGAGGCTGGATTTGAACTCAGCTCCTCCTGACTCTAGGGCCAGTGCTCTATTCACTGCACCACCTAGCTGCTCCTTATTCTTATTTTTTTTAAATCCCAACAATTTCTATTTTATATGTTGACCTTATATTTTTCCATATGAATTTGGTTAATATTCTATATAAAATCATTGGTTGCCATGGCCAAAGAATTCATCATCAAATGACCAGTGTATTGTCAGTTGGTGTCTCTGTAGTTAGGAAGGTCATTCCTTTGAAAGAGACTCAGTTGTAACTGACACCCTATTTAAAAGACTTTTTAGGACAGCAGGATCTAGCAGAACATACTGGTATGGCTTTACAGAATCTAGTCATCACTGTGAAATGATGAGACTTTGGAGTTGGATTTCTTCGGGGGTCTGGTCATGAGCAAGCTGAAAGATACAACAATAAACAACTATGAAGAAGGGTCTGCATAAGAATGTCATCAAAAAAGTATGATCTTACAAGACGGTCTGGTCATATGGTTGCAGAGGGGTAATTGATGTACATCATGTATGCCTCTCTAATATATATGTGAAGTTAGAGCAGCTAGCAGCACATGAGATGAGTCACACAGTATGAAGAGGAATGATGAATGAATTGTTAGGCACCTTACTGAGAGAAACATCCACATCAATTAAGAACACAGATCCATTTAAGCCTCTTTTAATCTACATCCCCTTGCAAAATCCATATATTAATTTTGGTGGATATAATTTTTTCTATGTTGGCACAGCTTATCCATGAACATTGATTGTATCTCCAATTATTTAAGCCCTTTATATGTATAAAAATATTTTAATAGATATTTTCATATAATCCTGTACACATCTTGTTAATTTAAGTCACAAATAGGGAACAGAAATGGGGAGAGACATGGGATTTCAATGGTATAGTGAACTCTTAGATGAGAAAGCTCCCTCTCCTAATGCAGGCCAGCTACTACTAGATATTTAATGCATTTTATTGTCATTGTAAGAAGAATTTCTCTATCACTTCCTCTTGGTTTTTTGCTAGTAATATACAAAAGTATTGAAGATTTTGCTGGATTTATTTTGTGACCTTGTACTTTGTTGAAGCTATTGTCTCATTTTGTGGTTGTTGATTCTTTAGATTTTAGTGAGTAAATGATCACATTGTTTACAGAGAAATAATTTTATTTATTTTTTGCCTTTTCCCCCTTTTTTTTCTTTTTGATTATTATAGCTAGCATTTTTATTATGGTCAAATAATAGTGGAGACAATATGGAGGAAGATGGGACCTGGTAGAAAAAGATACAAGACTTCAGAGTGGATCCTGGAGAGGAATGAAGACATGCTTGCCCTTAGTGCTTTCCTTAAAATGGAGGTTCTGGGAGGAACCATCTAATCAGAGGAAAGACCTACAGGGAAAGAGAGTACTTCTAGTGTGGAAAGTCTAGGGGTGGAGAGAAATTCCAGAATAAAAATGCTTATTCATTATGCTGATTGTTTCCCTAACACTGAATTACCCTTGGATTTTTGCTGAGAACCAATTTGGCTATACTGGATAAGTTTTTATTACATTGCCATAGTCTCCTTGTTAATATTTAAGTTGTACTATTTTAATACCAATATCATGTTAATATTTAATATTTGAGCATCAATATTCATTAGTGATTATGGGTCTATAATTACCTTTCTCTGTATTATCCCTCCCTGAATTGTGCATCAAGACTCTATTTGTGTTATGGAAGAAGTGGTTGGGTACTCCCTGTTGCTAATTTGAGAAATGGATGTATCATGAGGATTATTTGTTTTTAATATATTAAGTAAACTTTATTTTAAATCTATCTGGAGCAGGAGTTTTTTTTTTTTCCTTTGGAGTTAATTTATGGCTTGTTCAATTTGTTTTTCTAGGAATTTAGCTGAACTATTTCATGCTTTGTTAATTTATGTATTTTATATTTTTGAGATATCCATCAATTTTACCTAAGTTCTCATTTTCTTTTATGTAATTGGGTCTAGTAATTTCTGCTAATTTCCTTAAGTTCTTCATTTGTTGTGAATTCTCCTTTGTTTTTGATATTTGATGTGGCATTGCTCCTTTTTTAAAATCACTATCTAATGATTTGTGTTAGCCTTTTTAAAATAATAGCTCTGTCTTACTTCTTACTTAGTCTTTTTTATTGGTTATCTTTTTTGATTTTCAAAATTTCTTTTGGCTTTAAAAAGATTATTATTTATTTTTTAGTTTCTAAAATTGTATATTTAATTAATTCTCTTTTTCTCTTGTTCATGTATTCAGAAAGAATTTTACCCCTATGGATTGCTTTAACTGTACTCCATATATTTTGGTATCTTGTCTCATTATTCTCTTTAATATAATTATTTATTGTTTTTGTGTTTTGTTCTTTGGTTCACTCATTATAGGGTACAGTCACTTAGTCTCCATTTAGACCTTCATATTTGGATCCTTTCCCAAGTTGGTTATAATTTTTATTGCTTTATGGTTTGTAGAAGATACCTTTAATATATCTACTTTTATGAATCATTTATGTCCTATCAAAAGATGATTTTTAAAGGTACTGTGTAATATTAAATGTATATCTATGTATTTTAGGATTCCCATTGAGTAATTAGCATTAGTCTATTTTCTATTGTTCTAATATTCTTTTAAAATTAATTATTTGCTTCTTGTTTATATTTTTGTTAGGTTTACTATATTCTAAAATGAGAACATTAATTTCACTTATAATTTTATAATTATCATTTAAATATCTAAGTCCAGTAACCTTTCTACTGAGGGTCTGAGCAGATTGGTGGTCACAGTGAAGATGAAGAAAGGTGTTAGGTTGCAGTAATAAGGCATACCGATGCCTTACACGTAAAGCAACAGGGAAGATGGAATGATAAAAGATTTTGATCATATAAAGGAATTTCAGAGTTCATGAAAATTGAAGTTGAATGCTTGTAGGTCTTAGCAAGATCCAGGGTATGATCGTTTGATGTAGGAGCATGTCACAGGGAAAAAAGATTGCTAGTTCTCTAAATAAAGATTTTATGGGGGTTTTTTTCTGGGTTAATACTCATTAAAAAAATGATTCCTATAAATAAGATCCCCTCCCCGCCCCGCAATTCTATTATCTAAGTGTTTGCTTCTGGTATGTAGGAATAGAATTGAGTTTTGTGATTATTATATCATAACCTGTCAGTTTGCTGGGCTTATTATCTCTAAGTGATTTAGCTGTTTTTCTTAGATTTTCTAGGTAGATGATTGTGCCATTATTTGATCTCTTCCTTTTTAATATTTATCATTTTTTTTATTTCTTTTTCATCCCTTATCAACATTTTGTATCATTTTAAATATTGTCTTGAATAGTCAGTCAGTAAATAAGTATTTATTAAGTGCCTACTGTATACCAGGCAGGAGATACAAAGGCAAAATTACATAATTACATTCCCTGCCCTGAAGGAGTTCGCAATCAATTGGGAGACATAAGATATAGATAACTATGTATAAAGAAGCTATATATAGGATAAATTGGAAATAATCAATAGAAGGAAGATACTTGGGATGGCTAGGTGGCACAATGAATATAGCACCTGCCTTGGAGTCTGGGGGACCTGAGTTCAAATCTGGCCTCAGACACTTAACACTTAACTAGCCATGTGACTTTGGGCATGTCACTTAACCCCAATTGCCCCTCCAAAAAGAAAAAAAAAAAGAAGGAAGACACCAGAATTAAGAGGGTTTGGCAATTTTTTGGTAGAAAATGAAATTTTAGCTAGTACTTGAAGAAAGCCAGGGAAGCCAAGAGATGGAGGTGAGGAGGAAAATCTTCTGGGCATGGGGCGATAACCAGAGAAAATTCTTGGAGTTGAGAGAGAGTGTTTTATGTGAGGAACAGCAAGGAGACTAGTGTTTCTAAGTGGAACAATACTTGAGGGGAGAGTGTAAGGTGTAAGAGGGCTGGAAAAGTGCAAAAGGGCAGGTTAGGAAGGGCTTTGAATACCAAAAAGAGGATTTCATATTTGATCCTCTAGGCCAGGTGATAAGGAGCCACTGGAGTTTATCAAGTTGGGACGGCGGTGATATGATCAGATCTATGCTTAAGGAAGATCACTTTGAGAGTTAAGCAGAGAATGGGCTGGAGCAGGCAGCCTAAACCAACCAGCAGGCTATTGTAAGAGTCCAGGCAGGATGTGATGAAAGCCTGTATCAGGGTGGTGGCAGTATCCAATGGGAAAAGGGAGTGAATGCAAGAGATGTTAAAAAGGTAAAATAGACAAGTTTTGGCCTCAGATTGGAGATGGGGCAGGAGGAGGAGGTGGTTAGAAAGGGTGAGAATTTGAGGGTGATACCTAGGTTGCAAGCTTAGGGGACTGAGGATGAAGGTACCCTCAACAGTAATGGCAAAGTTTGGAAAGGGACAGTAGCAGAGGAGAGAGAGGGCAGTGTATAAGAGAGAGGTTGCAAAGGAAAAATTGACAGACCTTGGCAATTGATGTAACTGGAGGAAAAAAATCATTCCCTGGAGGCCAACCATCTTGTGATAAGCCTCTGTCTCCAAACTTAAGTTGGCTGATTCTTGGTCAATAGCCTGTCATGGGTCCCAAACATGAAGCCATTTCAGCTTGATAGAATTTAACTTGTTTGAACTATACTGGCGCATCTTTAAAGAGCTTAGGTACTGTGGGAGGTGATGGGATTATAAAGACCAAAAAAAAAAGAAGAAAAATAAATCAGTCCTGCCCCCAAGGACAAGGAGAGGAAGATCTGTCTTATGTATATACTGCAATGTAAACATGCAGGGTCTGTTACATGTGCTCGTCCAGCCCATTATTCTGCCTGTCTGCAGGTCCATCTCTCCCAGTCACCAAGCTGCAGATACACAGGGAGGAGGCCAAACAGAGGTGGACAGGGCAGGGAAGGCCTGGGATGAGATAGGCTCAGGTCAGGGTGGTACACCTCCAGCTCTAGTTTGAAGTATGAGCCACGAAGGGTAGGGTAAGGAGGAGAAGGAGGGTGGGCAGCTCCACTCCCTTTGCTCTGTCTTTTCGTGTCCTCTGTGTGCATGGGGATATGTGTCTTAGTGGGTAGTGGGTGAGCAGGACCCAGGTTCAGCTCACATCTGGTTCTTAGGGGCTAGGTTCACAAGTAGATTCTCTGCAGGAACCTAGGGGCTGATACAGTGTCCTGTTCTGGGCTCCTGGGATCCAGAACCAGCAGTTCTCAGGAAGAATTTTGCCAATCTTGAAAGGGCAGTTATCATGTAGGAATGTCCGTGTCAGTTCTCATGAGATAGCTCCTGTCTCTGGGCATTTAGGAGCTTTTCGTGTCACTGTTCTTTCATTTCTTCTGCACCTTGGTCTTCCTTTTATTGCTCTGGCCCACATGGAGAATCCTGGTACTATCCAAATACTGGAGGCAAGGTGATGCTCCCCACCTGTGCCTTAGCAAGGCACCAGCTTGCCAGTGCATGGGATGAGACCAGCCTTGGCATGCTGGGAGCTCTCCTACCCCAGAGAGTCATTGCTGCCCATGTCTAGGTCAGCCTCACTGCAGGAGATGAAGGAGAACCTGGACCCCTCCTGGTCCTCAAACCTGGTCCTCTTCCTGCCTTCTTTCTGGTCTTCATCATGTATTATTTGTTTCATCTTCCTCTTTGGAACATCCAGCTGGGTCTGCTGTCACTCTCAACAAAGTCTGGGGGGAAATTCGGGCAATTTGTATGGGAGGCAGGGTGGTAGCAGGGGAGAGGGATACAGTATAAAGTGGGAGGGAGGAGACCAGGCCTGTCCCCTTCCCCAGGCCACATTCCTCTAATATAGAGAATAATGTTGGGTCTTGGTTTCAAATAAATGTTCTTTATTACTTAGAAGAAAAGCAACAACAACTCTTATTCCTGTATTTCATTCATATTTTTAATGATGTTTAAAGCATAAATGAGAGTTGATTTTTGTTATAAATGGCATATGCTCTTTTGGCACCTACTGACATGATCATATGATTTTTATTTTTCCCCCTGTTGATATGAGGAATTACATTAATCATTTCCTTGGTATTGAATCATCTTAGCTCTCCTGGGACAAATCTTTTGTGGTTGTGGTGAATAATGCCTCTTGACAGATTGCTTATTCTTTTTTTCAATAATTCAAGAACTTGTGATTTCATTGGTAAGAGTATTTCCTCCACTGGTGGAGAACATTACTTTATCTGTGTTTTAAACCTTCTGGTTTGTTAATTGATAATCAATCGATAAAATTTATTAAGTACCTACTGTGTGCCAAGCACTGTGCTGTGTTGGGAATACAAAAAGAGGCAAAAGAATGTTCCTGCCCTCCAGGAGTTCACTGTCTAATGGGGGAGACAACACGTGAACAAATTTGTACAAACCAGCTATCTACATAAGTAGGAAATATAGTTGACTCACATTGTTAGCAGATTCTGTATTTTAGAATTCATCTAGTTATTAAAAATTATTTGTAATGCCCAAATCAATACTCACAGCACCTTTGAGGTTATTTACAGACACACACAGATCTTGAAAAATTTGAGTCACCTTCTCTCCCCGCCCCAGTTCCTAGCTAAGGTCAAACCAGGTCATTTCTGTTCTCATTCTATAAACAATTGTCCTTTTCGCCATTTTTTTTAGTGCCATGTTTTTCACATTTTAGTGCTTTTTGTTGGTGATTTCACTATTTAAAATGTCCCCCAAAGGTAGTACTGAAGTGCTGTCTAGTGTTCCTAAGTGTAAGAAGGATATTACTTACGAAGAAAATCTGTATATTAGACAAGGTTCATCGAAGCATGAGTTATAGTATTGTTGGCGCTGAGTTCAATGTTGATGAATCAACAATATGGTACATCCAGAAAAAGGAAGAGGAAATTTGCTGATCTGTACTTGAGGCCGCTCTGCTCCGGAAAGTGCTAAAGTAAATGTTGTGACAAAAGGCTGGCAGGAACCTAACCCTGTATTTCCCCTTGGATCAATGGTTCAGTATTAACTAATTCAGTGTTCGAGGCAACTTTATAGACCATAACTACCATGAATGACAGAATCAATTATAATTAACAGAGGGAAGGCACTAGAATTGAGAAAAAATGGGGAAAACTTCCTGTAAAAGATAGAATTTTAGTTAGGACTTAAAAAAAGGAAACCAAGGAGATCAGTGGGTGGAGATGAGGAGGGAGAGCATTCCAGGCAAGGGGCACAGCCAAAGAAAATGCCCAGACTTAGGAGATAGAGTGCTTTATTCATGGAGCAGCCAGGAGGCCATTGTCACTGGATAGAAGAGTACATGGGAGACAGTAAAGTGCAAGAAGACTGGAAAGGTAGGAGGGGGCTATGAAGGTCTCAAAATGCCCAACATAGTATTTATATTTGGTCTTGGAGGTGATAGGGAGCCACTAGATTTTATTTAGTAGGGAGGGTGACATGATTGGACCTGCAACTTAGGAAAAACATTTTAGTGACTGAATGGAAGATGGATTAGATGTGGGGGAGACTTGAGGCAGGCAAATCCACCAAGTTGGCTGTTGCAATAGTGCACACGTGAAGTGGTAAAGGTTTGTTCCATAAGGGGGAAGTGTCAGAGGAGAGAAAGGAGCATATAAAAGATATCGCAAAGATGGAATTGAAAGGCTGTGGCAGTTGATGTAGCCAGAGGAAAAAAAAACATCCAACCATCTGCTGATAAGCCCCTCTCTGTGGACTTAAGTAGGTTGATTTATGGCCAACAGTCTGTCATGGGTCCCATACCTGAAGCCTTTTCAGCTTGATAGAATTTAACTTGTTCAAAAACTACCCTGGCATAGCTTTTAGAACCTGGGTTCACTTCAGTTCAATCTGACAAGCTTTTATGTAGTGCTGATTATGTGCCAAGTACTATGGAAGGTGATGGGGATATGAAGGCAAAGAAAGAAAGAAAGAAAGAAAGAAAGAAAGAGAGAGAGAGAGAGAGAGAGAGAGAGAGAGAGAGAGAGAGAGAGAGAGAAAGAAAGAAAGAAAGAAAGAAAGAAAGAAAGAAAGAAAGAAAGAAAGAAAGAAAGAAAGAAAAAGGAAGGAAGGAAGGAAGGAAGAAAGAGAAAGAAGGAAAAGAAAAAGAAACCATTCCTGCCCTCAAGGAGCTTACGTTCTAAGTGGGGGTTGGTGGGAGCCCAGGATAAAACTTTTACACAGATAAGCTTATATTGAATATATACAGAGTAAATACAAAATAATATAGGGGAGTCAAGTGAGATCTCTAACAATTGGAGATTAGGGAAGGTCTTCTCTAGGAGAGCTTTTGAGTTGTGCTTTGAAGGAAGCTGGAGAGCCTACAAGCTGATAGTGTTCCAGGGTGCAAAGTCTATTATGTACAGGAAATGTGTACAAGAAACAACAAATAGATTAGTTCTGCTGGACCATTGAGTTCTTAAGGAGGAAAATGTTTAATCAGTCTGTAAAGTCTGCAACCAGATTGTAAAGAACATTGAATGCCATGTAGTGGAACTTGTATTTTATCCTACAGGCAATAGATTCACTAAAGCTTCTTAAGAGGGAGAATGACTTGGTCAGGTCTCTGTCTAAGAATATCACTCCTGTAGCTGCAGGAGGATGGACTGGAAGGAAGGAGACCAAATTCTAAGTGAGAGATAAAATAAAGGCTTAATTTAGGAATAGTGCTCATGAGAGTGAAGAGGAAGGATATGAAAGTTACTATGGAAGTAGGCTAGACAAGATTTGACAATGGATTAGGTATGGGAGATGAAGGAAAGGAAATAATCAAGGCTTTACACCTTGAGGAGTCATTGAAGGAAGACTTTAGTAAAGAATTACTATGTCCCAGAGCTGGAATTTTATTTAAGATTTTTGCATCTGTGATCACAAGCAAGGCTAGTTTTTACTGTGTTATATATATAATATTTGGAAATAATCTTTTAGTCAATTGTATGTCTATAAAGATGTGTTTGGTCTGTAGAATATCATTTGCAAAAACCTGCTGTTCCTCTTCTCATACTGTCATCAAGTAGGACTTTCGTGTATGCTTATTCTCAAAAAGTTTTATAGATATGGAAAAGTAGGCATATGGTTTGATTGTTATTAAAATTTCTCAGCTGCCTTTCTTGGGGTGGGGTGATAATAAGGTCCAAGATTTTTTTTTCCCCAAGAGTTTAGTATCCTGCCTTCTTTCATAAACCTTAAGAATTAATCCTAAAATACCTTTACAGTTGTATGTCTAGGATAAAACACAAACTCCTCTATGCATACTTAGGAGAGTCTGGTTCTTCTGCTTGTCCTCATTCTATTTAGTGCCGTTTAAATTTCTTTGTGAAGCATACCAGGCATCATGTTAGGATACAAATGTGGGGGTACAGCTAGGTGGCAAGCACAGTGAATAGAGCACCAGCCCTGGAGTCAGGGGGGCCTGAATTCAAATCTGACCTCAGACACTTGACATTCTTACTAGCTGTGTGACCTTGGGTAAGTCAATTAACCCTAATTACCTTGCCTTCTCCCCTCCAAAAAAAAAAAAGAATGCAAGTGTGGGAGCTCCATTGTCACAGTTAGTTAGTAGAGTTTTTAATATACCAGTCTTTACAGATCTTCTCCATTTTTCATTCATTCATTGTCTCTTTTTATATTTCATCTTTAAATGGCTTTTTTAAAGATTGGTTTTACTTAATTGGGTCTTTTGCTAAACACCCTTTAAATTTCTTTTACTTTCCACTGCTCCTCACTATTTTATGGTGATAAATATTGCTCATGATCTTCTCCCATCATCCCAGACGAGATTTTACAAACAAGTTCAAATTCTAAACTGGTTCTGCCCTTGGCTGTCATATCTCTTCAACTGGCAAGGGCATCAAGTATTTGCTGGCTCAGTGGTTTCTGGGCTATTTTGGTCGTCTTATCAGAATCATAACTAGGGATTTTTATGCCCAGGGCAAACATCACAAATCGTGTCTGTGGAAAGTGGCACAAAGAACACCCTCAGGTGATGTAGTTAGGACCTATCTAGACCCCAGGAAAGTCATGTGTGTCCACTCCAGGGGAGGTGGTCATTCAGGTGGGAGAGCTCACTCAGCTACTGCTATCAAGTGGCTTCTAATTTAATTAAACATTTTTGTTAGCTAAGAGCTAAAATATATTTCTTTCTGCTGAAGGACCTCAGGTGCTGTCAGCTCTCTAAATTTTCCTGCCTTTAAATCTGGTGCCCTTGGACAAAGCTGCGAACTCCCTTTCTGAATCATGGTTCTCATTAAATCTTCTTCTCATTGTGGGGAATGATTAATAATTAAATGTCTTTAGGAAAGGGTAATAGTTTATGTCAGTCTCAGTCAGGCAACAAACATTCATAAATGCCTACTAAGTGCTAGTTATTGCGCTAATGTATATGCTATTATCTGTTTTCCATTTTTCAGCATCACTAGTTTGTTTAAATAGGGCAGAGAGAGACTATCTCAGTTATATGCCCTGTCTTCTGATTTTTATTCTTCTAATTTCTTATTGATTTTTATATCAGTGTTCTGATTGTATATAGATAGCAGCTTTGACACTAACTCTCACATCAGGGACCAATCATTTTCTTTCTGATAAATAATAGTTCATTTTTTTGTGATTGTGGTTGTGATTGTGTGTTATGTACTTGGCAAGTCTAGTGTCTCCTTCCTGACTGTCTTGTTGAACAAAGCATCCATCATATGAGACTTCATATGGCATGAATCTTCTCTTTAGTTTGTACAAACCTTTGGCCCAACTTGTTTCTTACTCCTGAGCCATGTTTTCCAATCTTTTTCACTATCCTCCACTAGGGTCACCTTTGCATTGAAGTCTCTTAGGCAATCCACAGCCAAATGGTTTGTGAAGAATGGCCAAAAGGCTGGATCATGGGAATATAGGAAGAGGAGTAATGTATGAGATGACTGGAAAGGTAACATGGGACCAGGTTGTGAAGGACCTTCAAGGTCAAATGGAGCATTTTCTTTTTAATCATAAAAGGAATAAGGAGTCATTGAAGTTAATTGAGTAAAGGAGGTTATTGAAATAGTCTAAGAGAGAAGTGATGAGTTTGAACTATAGTGCTGGTAGTATGAATAGAGAAAGGAGTAGATGTAAAAGATATAGAAGGAGAAAAGAGAAAATTTGGCAACTGATTGGTAGGAGTTGAGGATGACTGAGTTTATAAACCTGGGAAACTAGAAGGATGATGGTATTTTCTTTTTTATGAAGGAAATAAAGTTATTTATTGTTACACGGCCTTGTATTGTTAAATAGTAGTGTACTATCAGTATACTATCGTAGTCTATTACAACAGTAAAGGAGTTCAGTTTTTACTTACAAGATGGTAACACAAGTCCAAGTCCAAGGTTTCCTACAGAACAACACAAGCACTTCCCAATGTTCGTTCATGGCTCAGCTTAAAACAGCTGATGGTGGTATCTACAACAAAAATAGAGAAGTTTGGAAGAGGGATGGGTTTTTGTGGGGAAATATAATGAATTCTTTTTTGTCCATGTTGAATTTGAAATATCTATGGAGCATTCAGTTTGAAATGTCTGATATGTATCTGGTGATATAGATCTGGGGCTCAGGGGAAACAGATCTCCCCTATATTGATGAGAAAACCATCTGGTGGCCCAGTGGGTAGATGTAATGGGAATGTAAATTTTAAAGATCTTCCCTGCCCCAGGCTAAAGTGCACCTGGAGCCTGGGGTGGGAGGCTTGTTTTTCAGTAGATACTTTTTGATTGGCCAGTGGGTCAATAAGGTTGTTACATTCTCTGAGCCAGGAGAAGGCTATATAAGCCCTGATGTGAGGCTTTGTTTTGGGGCTCACTTTGAGAAGTGTTCTGTGATTTGATCTGGGTTCTGGGAAGCCGTTGTCCAGAGCCCCCCTGGCTTTGAAACCCAGATGTTGATTGGGTATGGATGTAATGGTCGGACAGTTTGAAATCTGTCTACTTGATCTGTTTCTGTCTTGATAATTCTGTCTGTATATTCTGAAGTTCGGGATGCTGACCTTTTTCCCCTGAACTAGGTAAATGATACATGTTTGACTGATTAAAGTAAGCTTGTTAACCCATTTTGAGTTGCTTTCCTTTTATCAAAGCAGATCTAAGAACCTGTGTGAGCAGCCACCCTGGGGACGCTGGGGTGCTTGCTGCTACAGTAGAGCACAAGATTTGGGCTCAGGAAGATGAGTTCAAATCCTGCCTTATTTATTAGCTGTGTGATCCAGGGCAAATCACTTCATCTCTCATGAATTTCAGTTTCCTCATCTGTAAAATCGGAGTAATAATATGACCTAACTCATAGGGTTGTTCTATCAAGTAAGAAAAAATATATAAAACACTTTGCAAACCTTAAAATGCTGTGTTAGCTATTATTTTTATTATTATCTTCATAAAGTCATAAATTAGACCTCTGGGAGCTAATGAGATCACCAAGTGAGAGTATAGAGAAAAGGAGTCCTGGATGGGAACTTTGGGCACATCTGCATTTAGGGGTTGTTTGTTATATGGGTGATAAACCAGCAATGGAGTTTGAGAAGGAATGGTCAGACAGGTAGGAGAAGAATCAAGTATCAGGAAAACCAGAGGAGGTGGAGTTTTGAGAGGGAAAAAGAGAGATGTCAGTATTATCAAATGCTGTAGAAAGACTGAGAAGGATGAAGACTGAGAGAAGGTCATCAGACTGGGCAGTTAAGAGGTCACTAGTAACTTTAAAGAGGGCAATTTCAGTTAAGGATGAAGTTGGAAGTGAATCATAGATGATTGAGGAGTTGAGAAGACACAAACCTCAGGCATCTTCAAGAGAAAAAAGATATCTTCAGGTGAGGCCTCTCTTTGATGGAGCTGTATGACGGGGGATGTCTAGTACTTCCTTCCAAGGGCTCCCTTGTGTTATGTGCATCCTTAGGAAAATTTAGTGCTCGAAATTATGCTACTTGACGTGCTCCCTTTTCAAGATGTTGGGCCCAGGGAATATCCAAGGGCTTGATAATGGCAACTCAGTCTGTCATGACATCAATGATAACTTCTGAATTCTTCTCAATTCTCTTGACTGTGCTTATTTTGGAAATTGAGAAACCATAACATCATAAATAAAGAAGCATTTGAGCTGGGATTTTAAGTATGGGCAGAATTTCAACAGGTAGAGAGGCAGAAGGGAGTGTTGGTGGCACTGGTACAATTTGACCTGTCCTCCAGTCAAGATTGGGTCCAATTGACCATCACAAAGATATCAGTCTGGGTGGGGAAGACCCTCAGAATTTCTGGCCAGAACAGAAATGATTGCGATTTACTTTCATTCTAAGCCATCAAAACCTAAATATGAACCTGAGATGCTTGGACTGGTCCTATTTTTCACCAATACATGGAAAGCCAAAATGATTTGGATTTAAAGGCATGGTCGAGTAGCTCCATTTGAAACACAAGGGACTTTTTTTTAAAGCCCATTTTTTTCAGAGCTATATTTCAAGAAATCACAAATGAAAACTTTGCACAATAAAAGTAAATTGTCCTAGCATTTTGGAAAGAAAATAAAAGTAGGAAGAAGAGAAGGAGGAATACTACACATCTCACCTACTACTTTCAAATAAGATTGTAAGACAATTAATACAAAACCTTTTCCTAAGAACCTGGTTCAGCCCTTCCCACAAATACAGCTTCCACGTGAAAAATAAGCTTAACCTTAGATTATGATAGTAGTGAGGCACATGTGTAAGAAATATGTATAACAAAACAATTTGGCCAAAGATATGGTGGCAGGACGTCATAGAATTTGTATTGGGAGTTGAAAAGTAGTTCAATTTGACTGAAACATATTGAATGTAGAGTAGGGGGAGTATATTAGACAAAGTTAGAAAAGTAGGGAGGCACCAATATGTGAAAATTCTTCTGTACTAATCTAAGGAGTTTAGATTTATTCATCAGTCAGTGAGGAGGCATTAAGGGCTTTTGAGCAGAGGCTAAGTTTCAACCAGATTTTTTTGTATCCTTGGGAGAAGATTCAGATGGAGAAGTGGATTTCACCCATGTGAATTTCATTTGTTTGTTCTGTTCTTATGGCCTGTGGATCATAGGAGATCTCTCTGAAAGAAGGAGCTAGACAGTCTGTTATGGCCTATCACTTCTGACGCTTTGTGCTAACTCTGATTAAAAAACAGTTTTCCAAAAGGGGGATTCAAACTGGGTAAATTAGATTGATGAAACCACTGTGGATTTCATTTGTCTGTGCTGCCCCTTTTGTGTGTGGACCATAGGTAATTGAGAGATTACCGAAAAGAAGACCCTCCTCCTATTATAAATTTCTGGCACTTCTGGTAGTGTCTTTACTAAAAATCTGCCTAATCCCTTTATTTGGACTAGGGCAGGGGTTCTCAGACTGAAGTCTTTAAACTTAAAAAAAAAATTTGGATAGTTAATTTCAAGTTAATTGACTTCTTAACACTATGTATTTTTATTGTATGCATTGAAAAACATTACTTCAAGGTGTCCATAAGCTTTACAAGACTGCCAAAGGGGTCTATGACATTTAAAATGGTCAAATATCTCTGTAATGAGTCTAACAGTAGAAAGAGTATTTCCTTTCCTTAGGGTTACACAGCTACTCACATTCAAGTCTCCTAATTAATCTCCTTGTTTTAAGTAAGTCTCTCCCACCTCTCCTCCATATAGCTGCTAAAAGAGATTTCCCTGAAGTTCAGGGAACTATTTCATTCCCTTACATAATAAACACCAATGGCTCCCTATTGCCTTTTAGGATTAAATAAAAACCGCTTTGTTCGACTAGTTTCATTTCCCCATTCCTTATATGTTGAATGCTGTTCACCTTTGACATACCACTTATCCTTCAAATCCCAGCTGAATATTACTTCTTCCATGGAGATTTCACTAATTTATCCCCTTCTCCCTGCTCCTTTCTTCCAATCTAGAATTGCTTTCTTCCTTATATGATATTAGAACACTTCATATTTCCTAAGCACATACTGTGTTTTGTTGTTTTTTTAATTGTATTTTTCTTTCTGCATGTTTTATGTCCCCTTCTAGAATAACCTCAAGCAGAGACAGCTATTTATGTTGTTTTTCAGTCATGTCCCACTCTTCATGACCCCATTTGAGCGTTTCTGGGCAGGGATACTGGAGTGGTTTGCCATTTCCTTATCTAGCTCTTTTTACAGATGAGAAACTGAGGCAAACAAGGTTAAGTGACTTGCCCAGGGTCACACAGCTACTGAGTATCTGAGGCTGGATTTGAATTGACAAAGGTGAGTCTTTCTGGTTCCAAACCCAGTGCCCTATCCACTGTACCATCTAGCTGCCCCAAAGTCGGCTACAGTGGAATGGAAATAAAACATTTTCAGGAAACCTTGTTTCAAAACCTGGCTCTGTCATTTATGAATTCTCTGACCTTGAGCAAGTTATTTAATCTATGAGCGTCAGTCTACTTATCCTTCGATGGGGATAATAACAACTGTACCACCTACCTCTTGAGGTTGCCAAAAAGAGCAAGTGAGACAATCTTGGACAAGTAGCTTATAAACTATAAAATGCTACATAAATGACAGATTTACTGTCAAAACATAGTTTCTCATTGAGCCTTTGTATTCAGCTACAGATTTTACATTTTAGGAAGGATATTGATAAGCTGTCCAGGTTGGTAAAAAAAAAAAAAAAAGCTTCTGTGCTCATAGCATAGGAAGATCTGGGGATGTTTAGCCTGGATAATAGAAGATTGGGGTTGGAGGGAAGGACATGATAGTTGAAGTATTTGAAGGACTGTCATGTGGAAGAGGGAATAGTAAGAATGGATCTTGGCTCCAGAGGGTAATACGAGGGACAATGGGTAGAAGTTACAGAAGAAAGATTTAGGCTTGATTTAAAGACAAAATATTTTTCCCCATTTTCTTTTGTTATTAATATAAACTTGACAAACATTAATAGACATGAACATTTCCCTATACAAAGAAGAACAGAGGTATAGGACTGTGTATTTGCCATACAAATCCACTACGTACAGCATGGTTTTGTTTTTCATTGTGTCTGTTTCATATTTAACAAGGTAGTTTCACCATTGCTCTTCTGAACTTTTGCTCTTTATTTTTTAATGATTCATTTACTCCCTTTTCTTTCTTTTCTTGAATTTCAAAAAATATCTCTGTCATTCCCTCTCCCGTGTCTCTTCTTACTTCCCTCAATAAAAACCTTCCCTTGTAACAAATAAATATGGTCCAGCAAAACAGATTCACCCACTGGTCACGTCTGAAAGGTTATGTCTTATTTTGCACCTATTATCCATTACTCTTTGATAAAAGAAGAGTCAGGTTTCTTCATCAGCATAAGTTTTCTAGAGTTGTGATTGGCCATTACATTGATCAGAATTCTTAAATCTTTCAGGATTGTTTTCCTTTCTAGTATTATTGTTATTTTATAAATTGTTCTCTAGTTCTACTCAATTCATTCTTCATCAGTTCATATAAGTCTGTCAAGGTTTCTCTGACCCTCTCTCCATTCATGTTTTTAATTTTTAAAAATAAGTTTTTATTGATACTTTGTGTTTCAAAGCATCCTATTTATTCCAAGTATCCTTTTCTCTTCCCTTCCCAGAGAGCTATTCTGTATAACAAATGGTGTTTTTTTAGAGAGGAAAAAAAAATCAGCATGACCAATAAATATATTGAAAAGTGTGAAAAACATATGCAATGTGTAACACCTATGGACCTCTTACCTCCACAAAGAGGAGAGTTGAGGGTGTCCTCTCTTATCTCTTCATTTGAGTGCTATCTAATCTTTATAATTTTGTTATATTTACCTTTGATTCTTTTAGTATGTCGTTCTTTACCTTTACATTATTGCAGTTACTGTGTATAGTTTTCTTGGCACTGCTTACTTTACTCTGCATTAGTTCATATAAATCTTTCCATGCTTCTCTGTATTCCTCACACACATAATTTCCTACAGCATAATATAATTCAATTCTATGTATACACCACAATTTGTTTGGCCATTCCCCAGTTGATGGTGTCTGTTTTGTTTCCAATTCTTAGTCATCACAAAAAGTGCTGCTTTAAATATTTTAGAGTATATAGGGATTTTCTTATTGATGTGGGGCCTACATCCAGTAATGAAGTCTCTGGTGCATAGGGTATCTTACTTAATTCACATAATTTCAAATTGTTTCCAAAATTATTGTGCCATTTCACAGCTTTACTAACAATGTATTAGTGGACCTATCATCCCAGAACATCTCCAACATTAACTATTGCCATTTTTTATCATTTTTGCTAATCCACTGGGTTTGAGGTAAAATCTCTGGTTTGTTTTGATTTATGTTTCTCTCATTAGTGATTTGGCACATTCTTTTATGTGGTTGTGAATACTTTGCAATTCTTCTCTTGAACTGTATGTTCATATTCTTTACCCACTTATCTGTTGGAGAGTGAGTATTAGTTTTACACACACACATATATATGTATGTACATATGTTATGTATGTATAACTAAACTTTTATCAGAGGAAAGACTTTTTCCCATTTGACCTCTTCCTTCTTATCCTAGCTGCATTAATTTTGTCTATGCAGAAGCTTTTTAGTTTCATATAATCAAAGTTATCTGTTTATCTTTTATGATTGCCTTTATTTCTTGTTTGGTTAAAAATACATCTTCTAGGGGTGGTTAGGTGGCACAGTGAATAGAGCTCTGGCCCTGGAGTCAAGAGGACCTGAGTTCAAATCCAGCGTCAGACACTTAACACAAAACTAGCCATGTGACCATGGGCAAGTCACTTAACCCCAATTGCCCTGCCCTTCCTCCTCCAAAAAAAAAAAATTAAAAAAAATCTTCTACCCATAACTAGCAGAGGTATATAATCTGTTTCCCTTCTAATTTGTTCTATTATTAAAATCATGTGTCCATTTAGAATGTATTATGAAATGCAGTATAAGATATTTGTCCACCACCGACTTCTGCCATACTATTTTCTACTTTTCCCAGCAGTTTTTATCAAATAAAGATTTTTTTCCGAGGTAGTTTATGTTTTCCCCTTTATCAAACACTGGGTAATTTCATTGTATTGTTTCTGATTCTCCCTTGTCTGTTCTGTTCCATTGAGCTAACTCTGTTTTTTAACCAACACCAGATGGTTTTGTTTGATGCTGTTTTATAATGTACTTTGGAGTTTGGAAGTTTTAATTTCCCTTCATCCTTCTTTTCATTATTTCCCTTGATATTTTATGTCTTTTGTTCTTCCAAATGAATTTTGTTTTAATTTGATCAAGTTCTATGAAGCATCCCCTTGGTAATTTGATTGGTATAGCATTAAAAGTATAAACTATTTATGGTAGTTTTGCAATTTTTACTATATTAGCAAAACTTAGCCATGAGCACTGAATATTCCTCCTAGTATTTAAATTGTTCTTTATTTTTTAAAGGAATACTTTGTAGTTGAATCTATACAAGTTTTTTTTATGTGCTTTGGGAGGTTGATCCCCAGATATTTTATGCATTTTGTAGTTATGTTGAATGTGATTTCCCTTTCTATTATTGCTTTTTGTGTATTATTATTATTATTATATAGAAATACTGGTAATTTTTGCTTTTTGGAGGGCAATTGGGGTTAGTAACTTGCCCAAGGTTACAGGGCTAGTATTTTTGTGTGGGTGTTTAAGTGCCTGAGTCAGGAACCAGGCCGGAACTGAACTCAGGTCCTCCTGACTCCAGGGCCCACACTCTACTCACTGTGCCACAAATACTGCTAATTTTTGAGTGTTTATTTTGAAGCCTGCAACTTTGCTAAAGCTATTGTCTAAATTAGTATCTTTTCTGATTCCCTAGAATTTCCAAGTAATCTTATTTTTATGCCTTTAATTTTTTCTCTTATCTTATTGCTGTTATTAGCATTTCCACAAACTGTATCTAATTACATTCTGAAGAATGAGCATCTTTGCCTCACTCCTGTATTCATTAGAAAATATTCTAGTGGTTGTGGGTGTTTCATTTTTTCATATGATTTATTATGGTGATTGTTTTTCCTAATGTTGAGCCATTCTCACATTCCCTGGCATAAATCCCACTTGGTTAAAATGAATGATTTCTTGAATAAGTCACTGTAGTCTACTTGCTAGGGCTTTGTTTAAAATTTTTGAGTCAATGTTCATTAATAATAATTGGCTTATAGTTTTATTTCTGTGCTTTCTCTTTCCCTGGGTTAGGTATTAGGACTATGTTTGTCTCATAAAAGGATTTCTGGCAGGATGTTTTTCTTCTCAGTTTTTATGAATAATTTGTGAGGTATGGGTACTTATTATTCTTTAAAAGTTTGATAAAATTCTCCTGAGAATTTATGAGGACTAGGACTTTTTTTACCCCTTTGGTAGTTCCTTTACAACTAGATCCCTTTCCTTTTCTGTTTTTAAAGATTTAAAGAGTTTTTAAAGATCTCTATCTCATCTTATAATAGTTTGGATATTTTATATTTTTTTAAGTATTTTGCTATTTCTTTTGTGTTCTCAGTTTTATTAACAGTATACATTCTGATAATTTTTTTCTAGTTTTATTTTAGTTTTACCATGTTGATTTGTGATTTTCTTGATTGTATTTGTCAGATCTCTTCTTTTTAATCAGATTAGCTAAGGGTTTATTAATTAATCTTTTCAAAGAACTAACTTTTAGTTTTATTTGTTTATTTATTTTGGTTTTGTTTCCAATTTATTTGTTCCCCCTCTAATTTTTAACATCTTCTCTTTTGCACTTATTTTAGGTTTATTTGTTGGCTTTCTAATTTTAAAAATTCATATTCAATTAATTAATCTTTTTTTTGGCTATCTTGTTAATGTATGTTTGTAAGGATATAAATTTTCCCCTGAGGACTACTTTAGCTGCATCCCAGAAATTTCAGTATATTGTTTCATCATTATAATTTTTACAAAGTCATTAATTGTTTTTCTGATTTGTTCTTTGATCCACTCATTATTTATGGTTTTATTGTTGTCTTCATTTGGTTTTATCTTTTGTTCATATCTCTGAACCAGTTACTATTTTTTATTGTTTTATGGTCTGTAAAGGATGTATTAACTATTTCTGCCTTTTTATATTTACTTACAATATCTCTGAATATGCTCAGTTTTTGGAAAAGTTTCATGTGGTTCTGAGAAATGTGTACTTTTTTCCATTCCCTTTATGAATTGGGGTGGCAAGGCATTTGGAATATATAAGTATATTACTAATATTGGTTTGCTTTCTGTTTCCTTTCAGTATAGTATAGTTTCCTTATTTATCTCTTTAATTTTTGAATATTTGTTTTTGCTTTGTCAGATAGCATGATTGCAACTCCTGCCTTTTCAAGTCATTTTATGAATAGTCAATTTTCTTCCCCATCCCATAAGTTTTATTTTGCATCTCTTTGTTTTTTAAATGTGCTTTCAAGTTACGATTTCCCCCCCTCTTCTGTTATACAGTACTATGTTCCATCAGTTACTTTACCTTAATCTTTTCTTTAAGGTGTCCCTCTTCCCCCTGGCTCTCTTCACCTCACTCTTGATCCCCTATTCATGTTTGTTACCCTTTTCCCTTTAGGGTTTTCCTTATTAGTTCCTTTTTCTCTACTAACTTCATTTGGTTATATAATTCTTCCCCCACCCTTTTTTTCCTCTCTTAGTCAGACAAGTAGATTCCTCCTTCCTCTTTAACTTATTTTCAGCTAATCCTCTTCATTAATTTTGAAATGTTCATTTTTATACCTCTCTCCAAAGAGGATTTCTCTTACTCTCTTCGTTATCTATCCTCTCTATATACTCTACACCCTCATTCTCTGATTCATGATACTAATAATTATCTGGTCTTTCTCTTTTCTCTGCATTCCTCATGCTCTCAAAACTACCAAAGTATCCATTCTAAGGCTTTCTTGTCTAGATGGTTTCTGCTACTGCCTCGTAGAGTTTGTTTCAGGATTCCCCCTTTTCTATTGGCCTTGCTTCCAGAATAATGCTAATTATTGCAGGTATATGAAAGCACACTCCTCCATTTTGGGGCCTCTAACCTGCCATGTTGCCATTTATGAAGCCCATTGCTGACTTATATCGTCCCCGATTGCCTTTTTTTCCCATTTGCCTCAAAATCTCCCTGAGTCCATGCTCCCCACTTCCCCAGGAGCCAGTTGCTCCTAGGAGTTTTAGTCTCCCTTCCCAAAGGTAGGATAAGTGGATTTTTAAAATACCAAATCCCTTATCTGACACACAGTGCAAGGTCCTGATCTCTTATTACCTATAGAAGAACAGTGGAATTTATCAGAGGACCACCCTCCCACCATTAAAGCAAGGTCTCCTTCCTTTCTTCTCCTTTTTAAGCCTTCTCCTCTCCTCCTCATTCACTCCTCATGTAAGCTCTTCTCAGGAGTAACTTTCCTCTCATTGCTAGTTGATTTGATCCCAGCACGATTACCCATTCTTCTCAATCTGTGACCCTTCCATGTTGTAATGTAGTCCACAAAACAACATTGATTCACCTACAGGCAGGATGTTGCTAGGTTCTGTCTGTAATGCCTCCTATCTGCCTCTTCACTGTTGCTACCAGCTGACTTTGCCTTCATGCCTATTTTCTTGTATACATTTAAAAAGATTCTTAGTGGTGTCTATGTTGTCACTCAGTGGCTGCTACATTTCTTTACTCCTTCATTTTTGTCATCTGAGGTATTTGAGAGGCAAATAATTTCTTCTATTCTGGCTTTCATAAAAATGTTTCAAAGACTTTTTATTGTTGAATATCCACCTTTTTTCATTTTTGGTTGAGCTAAGATTTTCAGGGTTGGTCATCCTGGGCTGCATCCTGAGCTCCATTGCTCTTTGGAACACAGCTTCAATTCCCTCCTGCATTTTCAGGTAGATGCAGAATTGTATTCAAATTTTGTTTCCTTTGTATTTAAATGTCTTCTGATTGCCTTCATAACTTGTTTTTATATGAATTAACAATTATATATCTTGGAGTTTGTAGCCTTGGTTGTTTTTTTTTTCCCCCAAAGGCATAGATCTATGAATTCTTTCAATTAAAATTTCATTTTTTCTGTTTAGAAGTTGTGGGCAGTTCTATTATTTCCTACATTATGGTGTTAAGGTTTTTATCTTGTTATGTTCTTATAATGTGATCTTTAGGTCACCTCTATGCATCCTTTCTCTGACATTAGTTTGGTCTGCTTGCATAGTAAGCGTATTTTCTTTTAATGTCATTGGTTTTTGCTTCTCTTCTACTAGATTGTCATTCACTTCTCTATATTTGCATTCCCAATCTATTGTTCTCTCTTTTTTCCTTTGATAAGATTTGACATCACAGATTCCAGTTTTTCTCTTCTGTCCATCATTTTTCCTGGGTAGGCTATAAATTCTGCTCTCATAATTCTCATTTCTTTTTTAAACCCTCAGGAACAGTTTGTTGTAGTTTCGTGTTCTCAAATTTTATGAGGTCCTCTGTCTCCAATGTTGGATTGTTTTCCTTTGTTTTGCAGTATTTATTCATAGATTCCTGAACTTGTTTACTAGATCTGGAGACCACATTTCCTTCTGTTGTTAATATTTTCCCTGTTGATTTATCTACTAATGTCCAAGGTCTTTGAGTTTCTCCTTCCTGAAATCTTGAATACTTTCAATCTTTTTTCCCCCTGGTTCTCCCCTATTCACTTTCTGACTCTGTCCCCTCTGTTGGTGGTTTCTTTAGGGTATAGATCTCAATATGTCTTAGCCCCCTCTCACAGCTGGCAATCTGTGGGTCTCCCTCCCAAGTGACTTTGAATATTCAGAACTGGCCTCAGATGAGTTCTGTGCTCTTTTTCACAGGCCTGGTGGAGTACTGCACAACCACCCCCACATGATGTCCTTTCCTGGTACCCTATCCCTCCTCCTATTCCTTAGTTCTCTGGCCAGTTATCAACAGTTCAAAGCTTTGAAGTGCCAGTGCTATAGAATTGGGGCTCCCAGTGAAATTTTGCTCTTAAAGGGCAGCAGCCACAGTGGCTGTCTGTCTATGACCCAGGCAAACTTCTGGAATGGGGTCTCCATGGTACTGGAAAGAGTGTGCACAGGGAGGGGTTTGTTGTACACCTATGTCAGGTCATTGGGGTCTGGAGTGTAGTAGCTTCACTACTGGTATCTTATGTGGTCGGGGAGGGGTGCTGAGTGAGCTCAAGGTGAATTCATGATTTGTTTTTTTTCCAACTTCTTTTGGATTCTGAATGTCCCATACCATGGAGACAGGAGGAGCTACTGTATCTTTGGCATATAATTTTTGTTTTGGAGAGGTTTGAGAGACTGGGAATCAGGAAAAATATCTGGTCCTCTATCTTATTGATTATATAATAATAATATATAATATTATAATATAATAATATAATAACTCCACTGATTTCTTTCAATGCTGTAACATGCCATTATTTTCATATGTCATAATTTGTGTAATCATCCCCGTTAGTCTTCAGTTTTTTGCTACAACAAAGTGTTTCTCTAAATATTTTTGTACATATTAGTGTCTTCCCTCTATCTTTGATTTCTTTGGGTTATATACGTAGTAGTGGTATTACTGAACCAAAGCAACTGTTGAGTTACGTTTTTGAGTACTGGGAAAGGTTTCAAGAATAGGTGGACAAATTGAACCATTAGTGAATGTCCTCCCAGTCCCTCTTACAATTGTCATTTTCCTGTTTTGTCATCTTTGTCGATCCAATGGATATAGCATGGAATTTCAGAGTTGTTTAAATGTGCATTTCTGTTGTTATTTGTGATTTTTAGAGCATTTTTTCAAGTGGTCTGGATAACTTGCCTTCTTTTGGGAACTATCTATTTCTATCTTTTCACCATTCATCTATTGGGCAATGGCTTTTGCTCATTATTCATATTTGTATGCATATATACATAGAAATGAAACATACAAATATTTGAATCAGTTCCCAATCTTAATTTGATATCAGGCTTTTTCAGAGAAATTTGGTGCAGAGACTTTTTACCCAGTTTACTATATCACTTCTGATTGTATTCTAATGTATTATTTTGTTTGTGCAAAATTTTTAATTTTATGTAATTGAAATTGTACATTATATCTTTAATTATTTCCTTTGAGATTCTTGACCTTTTTGTCCTTTAGATGAATTATGTTATTTTTGTTTCTTTGGAAATGAGCTTTTTGGTCCTTTGTTATAGTACTGAATCAATAAATTAATTTAGGTACCATTATCATTTTTATTGTGTTGTTATAGCCCAATCAAGATCAGTTAGTATATCTACAATAATTTAGGTCTTTCCTTATTTTATTTTATTTTGCTTTTTGGAGGGCAATTGGGGTTAAGCCACTTGCCCAAGGTCACATGGCTAATTTGTGTGTGTGTGTGTGTGTGTGTGTGTGTGTGTGTGTGTGTGTTAAGTGTCTGAGGCTGTATTTGAACTCAGGTCCTCCTGACTCCAGGGCCAGTGCTCTCTCTATTCACTGCACCACCTAGCCACTCCTTTCCTTATTTTTATAAAGAGTGCATTGTAATTGTATTTACGTAGTTTCTGTGTGTGTCTTAGTAGGTGGATTCTCATGTATTTTATACATTCAGTAGTCATTTTTTTTTTGAGGGGCTTTTCCCCCTCCAGGGCAGTTAAGGTTAAGTGACTTGCCCAAAGTTATGTGGCTAGTAAGTGTTAAGTGTCTGAGGCTGGATTTGAACTCAGGTCCGGTCTTGACTCTAGGGCTGGTGCTCTATTCACTGTGCCACCTAGCTGCCCCAATTCAGTAGTCATTTCGAATGAAAATTCTTTTTCTATTTCTTCCTTTTGGATTTTGTTGGTGATGTATACAAAAGCTATTGATTTTTAATATTCTACTACTTTAATTAGTACTGTTTCTATTGATTTTTTAGTTAACCTCTATAATTCTCTAAGTAAATCACTGTCATCCACCAAAGGCAATAATTTTGCTTTTGCTTTGCCTATTCACATCTTCAGTGTACTTTTCTTTTCTTATTGCTATAGCTAGCATTTCTAGAACTGCATAAAATAAAGGTGAAAAGAGCTATCTTTGCTTTACTCCTGATCTTACTGGAAAACCTTTGAGTATTTCTGTTATACTTTTCTCTTTGTTTTTCTACTGCTTAGCATAGTGTTTCACACAAAATAAATGCTTCATTCATTCATTCATTCTCTATTGTAGATGATGACAGTTCTCTGCTTTAGATGGATATTGTTTATCATATTAACGAACAGTCTATTAACATAAAGATTTGGCCATAATTATCCCCTTTTTCTCTCCACCATTACATATACAATATTGAAATTAATTGGTCTTTAAATGATTGGTAGAATTTACTTATAAATTCATTTGGCACTGATTTTTTGTCCCTTTGGGGGTTATTTTACGGCTTATTTATTTTCTTTTTATGTGATTGTTTCATATGTACATTTTTTTTTGCTCTTCTAATATGGATATTTTATCTTTCTCTAAGTATTCACCCATTTTGTTTAGGTTCTCAGTTTCATTAGAATATAATTGAGCAAACTAGTTTCTAATAATTTCCTTCATTTCCTCAAATGTTCTCCTTTTTTCTTTTTGATATTGATAATTTAGTTTTCCTCCTCCTTTTAAAAAATCAGATGAAATAGTGGTTTATTTTTATTAATTTTTTTAAACCAGCTTCAAGTTTTATTTATCAATTCAGTAGGTTCCTTTGGTTTCAATTTTATCTCTTCTTTGATTTTTAGGATTTCTATTTTTATTCTTTGGCTAGGGCTTTCAGTTCTCATTTTTTTTTAGTTGCATGCCCAATTCATTGATTTGTTATTTCTCTCTTTTATTAATGTTACAGATACAAATTTTCACCTAACAACTGCTTTGACTATATCCCCAAAATTTTGATATATTAATTCATTTCCATTATTTTCTTTAACGACATTATCTCTTGGTTTTTTATTGTTCTTTGACCTACCAATTCTTTAGGATTAAATTACTTAGTCTCCATTTAACTTCCCCCCCCCCACTTAATATTTTATTTTTTCCAATTACATGTAAAGATAGTTTTCAGCATTCACTTTTTTTTGTGAAGTACATTATTACTCTTTAATAACACATCAACTGATACATATACATCATTTTTAAGTCGATGTCAATCACTGCTGTCCTTTAGCAATGAGCCTTAATGAGATTTTTCCAAAAATGCTTTGCAGCACTTCACACATTGCTCATATACAGTCTCAAAGTCAGAGTCATTTCCATAATACGGATCTTCAATAATAAGTTGTTTCTGTGGATCATAGCTTCCAAGAAGTTCAGTTTTAGCTTTGTAGTTTTTAACTTGATTAACTTTTCTATTCAAATCTCTCAAATTGCTTTCATCCATACATAGTATATAATCAAAGGTCAGGAAATCTTCTTTGGTAATCTGCCTGGCAGTATGATTCATGGTAATGCCATGTTTCTTCATGCAAGACTGCCCTCAATAATCGGGGGGAGGGGGTTCCTATTTCATATGTAGATGTTGCTGCACTGTCTATCCTCCACTTATCTGAAATATTTTGCTCAGCTACAAGTTTCCTAAAAACTGCTTCTGCTATAGGTTCAGACACACGAACAGCACAGACCTTGTTCCCTCTGCGGCCATTTTTAATTTCCTTCAGCATTCACTTTTATAAGATTTTGAGTTCCAGATTTTTTTTCTCTCTACTTCCCCTCTCCCCAAGACAGCAAGCAGTCTGATTTAGGCTATAAATGCGCAGTCATATTAAGCATGTCCACATTAGTCATATTGTGAAAGAAGAATCATAACAAGAGGGAAAAACCATGAGAAAGAAAAAAAAAGAGAGAAAATAGTATGCTTTGATCTGCATTCAGACTCCATAGTTCTTTTTCTGGATGTGGATAGCATTTTCCCCCACGAATCTTTTGGATTTGTCTTAGATCATTGTATTGCTAAGAAGAGCCAAGTCTATCAAAGTTGGTCATTGTACAATGTCCATTTAACTTTGAATCTTTTATTCAAAGGCTATTATGTGTGGTTATTATTATGTTGTGGTTAGCTAAAGATGCTTGGTATTTCTGCTTTTCTGCATTTGTTTATAAGGTTTTTTTTGTTTTTGCTTTTTGGAGGGCATTTGGTGTTAAGTGACTTGCCCAAAGTCACAAGGCTAGTAAATATTAGGTTATTTTTATTCTCTAGTACATGACTTTGTATAAAGACAATAGTAACAACGTATAAAAATATGTGTATGTATGTGTATACATATGCATTTACATATGCATACATATATATTTATGTGTATATATCTATATATAATTACCAGGCAGCTATTATAAATGACTTCTCTAAAATTTGATTCAGGTCCTTACCTTCTTTCTTATTTATTGTTTTGCCTACATCTGAAAGAAATTTCAGATTTGCCTAGGTCTGAAAGGAATTTAAGGAAGTGATACCCTGACTGTGATAAAGGAATTTGAAAAGGGGGGGGAGGGAGGGGTGAGTTTTTGGGAAAAGATAATGAATTCTGCTTTATGCATGTTTTATTTGAAATGCCTAGAGGACGTCCAGTTTGAAATATGTAATAGGCAATTGATAATGAAGAACTAGAGCATTATTTCCACATGTTAGATTACCTGAAATTTGTATCTAATTAATTGTAAGGTTTATCTACTATCTTTCTTTCTTTTTTTTTTTTTAGGGGTTTGTTTTGTTTTATTTTTAGCAATAATAAAAAAAAATCAAAACATGGACAGGGATGTTGCTCAGTACATAGGATAATGATTTATCTACTATCTTTCTAACAATGTTAACATGCAGATGACCAGATAATATGGAAACAAAAATACTAATACTTTTTGATAAACCAAGCAACTTTATATTCATTATTTCATTTAATCCTCATATTTTTATAAGGTAGATAGGGCAAGTATATCATCTCTTGTTTTACAGATGAGGGAAATGAGGATCAGCCAAGTTATGTGACTTTACCTAGATCACACTGGTAGTAAGACATACAGGCAGGATTTGAGCCCAGGTCTTTTAATTCCAAGCCCAGAGTTCTTTTATTACAACAGGCTGAGAAAAAGAAGGTCCTCTTAACTCTTTAAAGTACAATGGAAATTATTCCAGTAGCACATCCATTCTGTCCTAGAGTTTCCCGTGAATAGGAGATATCCTTGAGTATTGTTCCTAACAAAAATTATTTATAATGTGGTCTGCTTTTGTCATAACAGCTCACACTTTCTTGATGAGTTTTTTTTCCCTTTCTGTTTTTTTTTCTGATATAATTGGAGGAGAGAACTTCAACAAGGCACCAATCTCTCTTTAGCTGGAGACAATTTCATTTTCAGTGAGTAGAACATGTCCCAATGGTAGGGTTGGGACTGTATCTAGATCTGGCATTTCATTTTACCAGTAATTTTTTTTCAACTCCTTCCTCAAGGGTGCAATAAATACTAAAAATGGTAAATCCTGAATTTTTGAATCTGAAGGGGATTTTGTGTTTGAACAAATTTCCCAGCAGTTTTGTCTATATAATTTTCTAGCCCAGCTCCTAAGCTTTTGTGTGTGTGTGTTATGATCACGTTGGCAGTCTGGTGAAACCTATGAACCACTTCTCAGAATGTTATTTTTAAATATATAAAATAAAACATATATAATTAAAAAGGAAATTAATTATATTGAAATATAGTTATCAAAATATCTTTTTAAGTTAACAGATCACTAGTTAAGAACTCCTATTTGCTCCTTATTCATAACATTAATTTCAACAATTTTACCTCTGTTTGAATTAAAAGTGTGTAGTAATACAAAATTTTTGAATGTATGTAATTGTACTTTGGTTATACTCAAGATATCCTGTAGACAAATTATTGGACTTTGAATTAGTTATTATTTAGAAAGATGTGACAGAATGATTGCAAACTGCTATCTTTTTTTGCTTAGAACTCTGGGAAATAAGGGTCAGGCCCATCTTGAATAATGGTATAGGCATGAGGCAGAAAGTGAAATACATTTTTATACTTGGTTAATATGAGAATTTGTTTTAACTGGTTACATACAGCTATGTATTATGGAGTTTTATTTTGTTTTTCTTTTCTCTTTTTAAATTTTCTCAGTGTTAAAGGATACTGGATAGGACAGATTAACAAAAAAAATCTTTTTTAATTTTAATTTTCCAAAAAATTTTTAAATAGCCAAGGCATTAGGTGATTAGAACAAATGATACATTGCATTGTGGATTTGAAGATTGGCTGCTTTCTGAAAGTAGGCAATTTACTAACCAATATCTTTGTTACAAACCTATTTAAGGATCTTTGTTGGTTCTGTAAAAAAAGTTGTTTTTTTTTTCTGTTATCTTACTCTACTTGTCTTATACTATTTGGTTTGCATACATGCTTTTCCAAAAATAATCTGTGGAGGCTCTACTCAATGTGATAGAAGCCTCCTTTTTGCTCTTCCAGTATCCTGGAGGAGTACCATTGTAATCTGTCTATTGTCTCATCATTCTCAGCTGGCCTCCTTTTGCAATCATACATATCTTTGATCATCATACATCTCTTTGTTTTTGTATTTTTTTTTCATTAAATCAGTTCTGTCTTATCTGACTCTTCCTGACCCCATTTGGGGTTTTCTTGACAAAGATACTGGAGTGGTTTGCCATTCCCTTCTCCAGTTCATTTTACAGATGAGGAAACTGAGGCAAACAGGGTTAAGTGACTTGCCCAGGGACTCACAGTTGGGAAGTGTCTGAGGCCAGATTTGAATTCATGAAGATGAGTCTTCTGATTCCAAGTCCAGAGCTCTTTCCACTGTGTCATTTAGCTGCCCCCACATCTCTAAAATACCTCCTTCTTATTCACAAGTCATCATTAGACATATGCTGTAACTCATTGTTCATCTTGCCATCAGTCTTTGTCACTTAGAACTTTTGTAATTGTTTTTAATTTGAGATCATGTTGTTCTACTGTGTTTCCCCGATAATAAGACACTGTCTTATTAATTTTTTGGACAGAAAAACACCAGAGGGCTTATTTTCAGGGGAGGGCTTATTTTAATGAACATTGACAGCAATTTTAATAAACAGGTAAATGTGAACAAAAAAATGTACCTTTATTCAATAAAATAATGATCATGTCATCTTCTTCAACAACATAGTCATAAGTGTCCATACCCTGAATTCTGTCCTGGATGTCTTGCGCCTCCATTTCCTTCAGAAGAAGTGGACCCAATCTGTCATGTCCAGCAATATAGCTCTCTTTAAATGAATATGTCTTGTCCAGGTAACCTGCTCGTAGTGCCTTGGCGACACAGCTGTCAGTAATTTTATCCCATGACTTCTTCACCCAAGTCACGACTTCTTGCAGACAGGGCTTCACAAAGTTTCCACGCTGATTTCTTTCCATTCTATTTTCAATGTAGTCATTGACTTCCATGCGCAAATGGTCCTTGAATGGCTTGTTTATTGCAATATCAAGGGTCTGGAGATAGGCAGTCATTCCTGCAGGAATCATTACTTGATCTATTCTTCTCTCTGCAAGGAAGTTCTTCATTTCTTTAGCGCGGTGAGTGCTGGCTGAATCCCAGACTATCAGACCTCTTTGGTTACCTCGCATAACAAGTGGCAGCATTAAATCAACCCACTTTCTTATAATGGCTTGTGTACACCAAGCTTTTTTGGTTTCAAGAACGTAAATGCCAGATACACATTCAATCTTATCTTTCTTGCCCTTACTGATGATTAGAGGTGTGGCTTTCTTTCCATCCAAACGAATTGCCAAAACACAGGTGACCCGTGCACTTTCATAGCCAGTGGTGGGAATGTAGATTGACATTGCACCCCTGTGATGAATTGTTGTTTGAGATCCTTGTCCCATAAACACTGCAGTTTCATCCATAGCAATCATATTGCAGGTTTGGTACTTGGAAATGTCGATCCTATCAATAAAGGACTTGAATGCAAGTGCACGTTTAATAACTTCAGCATCTTCCAGCTTAAACAGTGTTGTTGATCTTCTTAGGGGCAGTTCATACCGTTGAAGGAAACCATCCAACCAGTGTTGTGATGCTTTGAATCCTTCTGAGACCATTTCAAACTCTGGTGCCATTGAAAGGGCAAATGCTTGAATATCAGCCCTGCGCACAACCAAGGCCTTTGCTCTCCTGTCAGCAATCCATTCACCAATGAGGATCTCCAAGTCAGGATATAAGGGCTGCCGACCTGATCCAGACCTGCGCTTTTTCCCTTTTCCCTCATCCACCTGTTGATTGAGGTTATTATAATCTGCTCTCCATTTTCTGACCATTCGAAGATCCAAAAGTTTTTCTTTACAGAAAACTGCAAGATTCTTGCCATGTGACTCCTCTACAATTGCTTTCTTATACTCAACAGTATAGCTCTTCCTTTTTGTACTCATGTCTGGGGGTCAAAACAGACAGAATAATAAAATTATGACCATCAGTCCTTCTTTTCACTCCATCATGCCCCCTGAATTCTTCTTTATTCCTCCATCATGCCCTTTTTATCCTCCATCATGCCCCCTCACTCCCGCTTACATACTGGGTTTTTATGCTGTCCTGCCTCAGCTCTCCTCTGCGGCACTGCTCTCAATGGCGCCAGCAAGCAAATCACTGGGGAAGAACAGGATGACGCGCTCACTGCTGCAGTTCTGATTGGATGCAACTCGGAGCGCGGCGTGCGTTTCACGGGGGGGGGGGAACGGTGCATACAGAGGGTACTGTAGCGTGTAGCGCAGGGGATCACCTTCACTACAGTAGCAATCTCAATAGGGCTTATTTTCGGGGGAGGGCTTATTTTAGAGGAATTTTACACAGTAAGGGGAGGGCTTATTTTCGGGATAGGTCTTATTATCGGGGAAACACGGGTATGGATTATAACCATTGTAATATCACCAGAATACTAAAATGAAAGAAATGAGTTTTGCTTCATTGAAAGCACTGGGGAATGTCCTCAAATACAATCAAGCTTCAGCTTTACCTCCTCTTACTTAAACTCTCTGGGATGCAGTTTCCTCCTCTATAAAATGAAACACTTGTCTAGATGACCTCCAAAATCCCTGTTAGGTCTATGACCTCTATGTTTCAAGCGTGGCCTTTTAGCTTAACTCTGGAAGCCCAGAGTGGGAAGGTTTGGGAATGTGGGACAGAGGACATTGTGCTCTCAATTACTCTCATCTGGCTAATTGTGCTCTCATCTGGCTAATTATTGTCTTCTGCTTATCTGCATTTTGACAAGTGGCCTCCTCCTGTGGTTTGGAATTCACGAATAGAACCCCAGAATGGCTTCTACTTCAGCTCTCAAGCTCCCACATTTGTCTGGGCCTTCTCTCTCAACCTGTTATCAGTCTCTTATCACAGATTTCTGGTTCTGAGGCTGTGTCTTCTCTGGAGTGCATTGTCTTCATCTCCACCTCCTGGCTTCCTCAGCTTCTTTCAAGTCCCACATTGTACAAGAAGCTTTTTCTGCTCCCCTTAATGCCAGTGCCTTCCCTCTAACGATTATCTCCAACTTACCCTGTGTGGATCTCGTTTGTGCATGGTTGTTTTCATGCGGTATTCTCCGTTAGATTGTGAGCTCCTTGAGAGCAGGGACTCTCATTTGCCTTTCTTTGTGTCCCCAGGGCTTAGCACAGTGCCTGGCATAGAGTAGGTAATTAATAAATGGTTATTGACTAACTGATACTTTGTAACTTTGGGGGATACAAAATAAATAGAAAGAAGAACCCCTGCAGATGCCTGCTGTGTTTTGTTCTGTTTTTCATGTTTGCAGCTCTGTATGGGCAGCTGTTTGCATCACTCTCCTGGAATAACTGTGTTGATCCTCCTGCTAGAGTTGCATGTATATTTTCACATTATGTTTATTGCTTTGATTGCAGCCTTCAGCAAAATTCATCATAGGGTAGAGATGATGTTGAGTTTATGGAGGCTCTGCCAGTAGTACCCTTTAGGCTTTGGCAGACCCTACCAAGATGGAAAGAACTTGATTATCCAGGGAAGGACTGTATGTCTGTTGCCTAAGGTCAGCTTAACAAACAGCAAAGAAACTCATCACTAGAGGTGGTGGTGGCCACCAGGTAAGGCATTCTTTCTGCCATATTAACTCACAGAGAACTATATACTAAGGAGCAGAGGGCTTGTGACTAGCCTCTGGAGAAGGAATATCTGTACCAGTGAAATCTTGGATCCTAGAAGTATGGAAGTATAAATAGTAACAGTTGTTACTATTTATTCAGGGACTTCTGCAGTTGGTGGATTGGATATGTTCTTGGACTTGACAGAACCCTGAATTAAGATTTTAGGGTTCTATTCCTTGCTCTGCCACTGCCTTGCTGTGTGACTTCCTCTCTTTGATCTTCTGTTCCCTTCCATGTAAATGAGGCAGTTTGGTCAGATAATCCCCTAAGATCCCCTCCTGTCGTGGCATTGTATAGATGGAGTGCCCAGGGCTCTGGTTTTTACTTGTTTAGTGGCCCTCTACACAAGAGAATGGATAGCAGTATAAAGTAGTGAAAAAGTCAACCTTTGGATGTCATTAAATTCTTGGTTGTGTCCCTCATCACAGCCAAGCCCAAATGAAATGAGCCCATGTTAAAGTTTTCTCATATTCTGGCCCAGGTGATTTTTGCTTGGTCAGTCTAGTGGCTGCAGGGGTATAAAGTCTGCCCTGGAGAAATAGGAAAGCTATCTTCATTGGCAGGAAATGTGGGCCTACCTTCTCCCTGAACAGTATTGTTGAGTTCCTCCCTGGAACCTGTTTGAGGAAGCATCCATATTCAAACCCTGATCAGTCCATTACTTTCTGGACTATTTCTCCATTTTACTACTGTCTTCAGCTCCCTTTTATGCCTTGTCTTTCCCTAGTAGAATATTGGCTCCTTTAGAGCAGGAACTATCTTTGTTGCTGCTTGTATTTGTATTGAATTAAGCATAACACCTAGCACCTGACACATGGTAAGCTCTTAATCAATGATCTTTGCATCTCTCCCTCCATCTCTCTCTCTCTCTCTCTCTCTCTCTCTCTCTCTCTCTCTCTCTCTCTCTTTCTTTGACCCCATGTCTATCTCTGTCAGTCTACCTACCTGTGTAGGTATACTGTCTCTCAATCTACCTACCTATCTGTCAATCTATCATGAAATGTCATGGAACTAATTCAACTACCATCCCCTCCACACCCCCACACACACTTACAGTTTGTGACTTGGCAATCAGAATACATCTTGTATACAAAAGGGAAACCTAGAGAGGGAGGTGGCATCATTCCATCATCACTGGTTAGTTGAGAAACCCGCCAGCACTGTGAGGGCATGATGGGATGATCCCTGAGATAGGCAGGTTGGTCAAATGTTGGTGTTCTGTGCCCCATCACACTTCTCAAGTGAGAAACAAGTGCTGCGCTGTACAGTTGTCCGCCTACTATTAGGCAGGTGCAGTGAAAAGAATATACTCCAAAAAGATCAAAGACAAATGCACAAAAATAACTGGTCGTCCTTTTGTGGTAGCAAGTGACTGAGGACAAAGTAGGTGTTCATCACTTGGGGAATGGCTGAACAATTAGTGGTATATGGAGAGCTGCCTTCCGAAGGAGAACTTTCCTACTCCCCTCAGAAGTAATCTTACTGGATTAAAGAATATTTACAATTATTTTTTCCAGAATGGCTGGATTTACCAACACAGCATTAACATG